>NW_026576306.1:40000-123646 GCF_028641065.1 Leucoraja erinaceus
CAAGGAACAGAGAGGGGGGGGGTGTGAAGGTAGGTGGGATGACTGAGTATACTGCCAGCGTACCAGGCGTAGGTGACTGCACTGCCAGCCCACGAGCAGTGAGTCAGTGAACTGCCAGCCCGCCAGCCATAAGGGACTGAACTGCCAGCCCTATAATACATTCAGTCCAACCTTTTCCCCTGCTCTCTCACAGTCTGTCACGTGTTTTGGGCAGAATTACTGGCAGTTTCTCAGCTGCCAGCCTGCCATGTCGGAGTGATTGTACTGCCAGGCCTCAGCGACTGAGCTGCAGCCCAAAATCCATTTGGCCCACAAACTGCACACTAGCCCTTTGGAAATCAGTACCTTTGCCCACACCACTCATGCTAGCGCCCCCTACCGGCCAGCAATGTTGTAATTGGTGGAGAGGTGGAATATTGCGTTAGGTTGACAAGCCCTCCCGTATGATGCTGGGACCCAACGGGTCCCACTTAGTCTGGTAGATAGATAGCAATGTTATGTCACTTAGGTATGAACTAATTATGAACAAATACCGGTAGACCAGAACCAAACACTGTCAGCCAATGAGAAAATAAAATGTGCAAATCCAGGATCAATATCTTGGGTAGGCGAAATTTATCCCTTGGGGATAAATGTACCCCAGGTTGGGAACCCTTGCTATAGAACATAAAACAGTAAACGGGGGAACAATCCCCTCAGTTCTCAATGTATTTGCCGAACATGATGCCAAAAGCAACACTGATCTGTTTCCATATAATGCATAGTCAACGGCCCCCTGAATACATGTGACGATCTAACAGCCTTTTAAAATAGGTGCGAGAGTAGACCACCAGGTCCGTCGAGCCCGCACCGCCATTCGCTCATGGCTGAACACTAAACAGACACACTTACCACAAACAGTAGACACAAGACACAGAACACAAGACACTACCCTCCCCTTTATACCTCTATCACCCCTCTCCACCCCAAGAACCTCGTGATCTCCTGGGGGAGGCAAAAAAACGGATAAAAACCCAGGTCCAATTCGGGAAAAAAAACCGGGAAATTCCTCTCCGACCCCAATCCAGGCGATCGACACTTGTCCAGGAGATCACTCAGGTCTTACTATACTAACCATACCTAGGTCCATATCCCTGCCCTCTCCCCGTAGCCCCTTATCCCCTTGGCAGCTAAAAAAACATCTATTTTAGTCTTAAATATATTTAAAGTTTCTGCTTCCACTGCTCCCTGGGGCAGTGAATTCCATAAATTAACCACCCTCTGGGTGAAGAAGTTCTTCCTCATCTCAGTTTTAAAAGAGCCCCCCCTTATTCTGCAACTATGTCCCCTAGTTCTAGTTTCCCCGATCATTGGGAACATCCTCGGTGCATCCACCCGATCAAGGCCCCTCACGATCTTATATGTTTCAATGAGATCGCCTCTCATTCTTCTAAACTCCAAAGAGTAGAGTTCCAGCCTACTTAACCTTTCCTCATATGTCAATCCCCTCATTGCAGGAATTAATCTTGTAAACCTTCGCTGCACTGCCTCCAGGGCTAGTACATCCTTTCTTAAGTATGGACCCCAGAACTGTACACAGTATTCCAAATGTGGTCTCACTAATACTGTGTACAGCTGCAGCAAGACCTCCGTGTTTTTATACTCAATCCCCCTAGCAATAAAGGCCAAAACTCCATTGGCCTTCCTGATTGCTTGCTGCACCTGCATACTAACTTTCAGTGATTCATGTACTAATACCCCTAGATCCCTTTGCGTTGCATTACAACGCAGCTCCTCCTCATTTAGAAAATAACTTGCCCTATCATTTTTTTTCCCAAAGTGAATGACTTCACATTTATTAGTATTAAATTTCATCTGCCAAGTTGTTGCCCACTCACCTAGCTTATCTATATCCTTTTGCAGACTCTTCCTATCCTCCTCATCCCCTACTTTTCCTCCCATTTTTGTATCGTCCGCAAATTTTGATATATTACACTTGGTTCCCTCCTCCAAATCATTTATATAAATTGTGAACAACTGGGGTCCCAGCACCGACCCTTGCGGAACCCCGCTAGTTACCGGTTGCCATCCCGAGTATGAACCATTTATCCCCACTCTCTGCTTCCTATTTGTTAGCCAATCCTCTACCCATGCTAATATATTACCCCCAATCCCATAATTTTTTATTTTTAGCAATAGTCTCTTATGTGGCACCTTGTCAAAAGCCTTTTGGAAGTCCAAGTATACCACATCCACCGGTTCCCCTTTATCCACCCGGGTTGTTACTTCCTCAAAGAATTCGAGCAGATTCGTTAAACAGGACTTCCCCTTCACAAAACCATGCTGGTTCTGTCCGATGAAGTCATGTTTATCCAAGTGCCCCGTTAGTGTTTCTTTAATAATTGTCTCTAACATTTTACCCACCACCGATGTTAGACTAACCGGTCTATAGTTACCCGCCTTCTGTTTACTTCCTTTTTCAAATATAGGTGTTACATTGGCCATTTTCCAATCCACTGGGACCGTTCCTGCCTCCAGGGAGTTTTGGAAAATTATCACCAATGCATCCACAATCCCCACCGCTATCTCCCTCAAGACCCTTGGATGTAATCCATCAGGCCCAGGGGATTTATCCTCCTTCAGTCTCATTAATTTCCCTAATACCACCTCCTTGGTGATCTTAATAGTATTTAGCTCCTCCATTCCTACCGCCCCCTGTTTATCCAGCGTTGGAATATTTTTTGTGTCTTCTATGGTGAAGACTGATACAAAATACTCGTTTAATGCCTTTGCCATTTCCATGTTCCCCACCAACAACTCTCCAGTCTCACCCTCCAATGGACCAACGTTCACCTTAGCCACCCTTTTTCTTTTTATATAGCTATAAAAACTCTTACTATTAGTTTTTTATGTTGTTCGCTAAATTCCTTTCATAGTCTATTTTCCCCGTCTTAATTAATCTCTTAGTTATTTTTTGCTGACCTTTAAATGCTTCCCAATCCTCTACCCTCCCACTATCTCTGGCTACCTTATATGCCCTTGCCTTCAGCCGAATACTATCCTTTATAGTTTTACTGAGCCATGGCTGACTGTTCTTACCCTTACCCCTTTTTTTTTTCATAGGAATAAATTTTTCTTGAAGGTTATACAGTATACCCTTAAACGTACACCACTGCTCATGTACCGTCTTATTCTTGAGTCTGCTATCCCAGTCAACTTTGATCAGCTCAGTCCTCATACCTTCATAATCCCCCTTATTTAGACTAAGCACCCTAGCCTGAGTTTCAACCTGCTCCCCTTCTATTTGAATATGGAATTCGACCATATTGTGGTCACTTGTTCCCAACGAGTCCCTAACTATGACATTTTTAATTAATCCTGCTTCATTACACAGGACCAGATCCAAGATTGCCTCCCCCCTTGTCGGTTCTGTGACATACTGTTCTAGGAACCCGTCTCTAATACATTCTATAAACTCTTCCTCTAGTCTACCCTGCCCAGTTTGGTTTGCCCAATTAATATGAAAATTGAAGTCCCCCATGATTACAGCAGTTCCCTTTTTACATGCGTCAACTATTTGCAGATTTATGTTCTGACTAACAGCGTCACAGCTATTTGGAGGTCTATAAATTACACCCACTAGTGTTTTTTTCCCCTTATTATTCTCTCTCTGTACCCAAGCTGTTTCACTATCCTGATCCTTCAACGCAATATCCTTCCTCTCTATTGCCGTTATTCCCTCCCTTATTAAAAGGGCCACCCCTCCTCCCTTTCTTTCCTGTCTATCTTTCCTAATTGTCGAGTACCCCTCTATATTTAACTCCCAGTCCTGATCCCCTTGCAGCCATGTCTCCGTAATGGCCACGATATCATAACTATATATACTTAATTGCACCGTTAATTCATTTATCTTATTACGAATACTCCGTGCATTTAGATAAAGCACTTTCAGATGATTTTTACTACCCTTCCTTTCCGTTTTTGCCCCTTTTACATCTAAAGCTTTATCTTCACACATTCTGTCTCCTGTCACATTTTGACTTTCCGCTTCCCCACTGATACCCTGCTCTATTTCCTCTACCCCTGCCGTTATTACCCCCCCTGATACCTCCCCCCCGCTACTTAGTTTAAAGACCTCTCTACTGCCCTAGTTATATGATTTGCCAGGACCCCAGTCCCAGCACCGTTCAGGTGAAGTCCGTCCTTACAGAACAGATCCCCCCTGTCCCAGTACTGGTGCCAGTGGCCCAAGAAACCAAACCCATTATTCCCACACCAGTCTTTGAGCCACGCATTTAGCTTTTTAATTTTACGTACCCTCGCCGATTTGGCCCGTGGCTCAGGTAGCAATCCGGAGATCAGTACCCTCGAGGTTCTGCTTTTTAATTTATTCCCTAACTGCTCAAACTCCTTCAGCAGATCCTCCTTCCTCGTCCTTCCTATGTCATTGGTCCCCACATGGACCACGACCACTGGATCCTCCCCCTCCCTCTGCAAATTTCTCTCCAGCATCGCAGAGATATCCTTAACCCTAGCACCGGGTAGGCAACACAGCCTTCGGGACATGTTCTGCTGGCCGCAGAGAACCTTATCTACCCCCCGAATAATACTATCCCCTATCACTACGGCATTTCTTCTAACTCCCCCTCTTGAATGGCCTCCTGATCCACGGTGCTGCAGCCAGGTTGCTCATCCCTCCCACAGCCCCTGATCCCGTCCTTACATTGAGTAAGAGCCTCGGTCATGCTCGTCAGGGACAAGGGCTGTGGCTCCTGCCGCATCTCCTCCTGGTTCCCCCTACCTGCCTCGCTTATGGCCACACCTTCCTTTCCTTGCTCACTGCCTACTGAATTAGTTAAACTGGTCGGTGTGACCATCCCCTGGCACAAAACATCCAGGTAATACTCCCCCTCCCTGATGTACCGCAGCGTATGAAGTTGGGTCTCCAGCTCATCAATGCGGAGCTGGAGTTCCTCTAGCCTCAAACACTTACTGCAGCTGTAGGGATCTTCTACATCAATGGTGTCGACAAATTCCCACATCTCGCAGTATTGGCACATCTCCTGACCGCCCATCTTATATAAGTAATTAACTGGTCCTATTTAAGAATCCCCTACTGTATTGATACACCCCTTATTTATATAATCCTACCTCCTATAAATGGGAAAGTACTCACCCCAGCCGTAAATTACCTACTGGTTTGGCTGTCTAGTGGTAATTCCGTCCGCTCTTCCTGTCTGGTCCACTGCTCCCTTGCAGTGCGTGGCAAACCTCTTTGCCTCCGTTAGTCTCTGTTAGTCTCTCGAGCCGCGGCTCCGTCCGTCCTCCCTCGGCGACAGCACCTCTCAAGCGTATTGCGTGGTCTCCTCTCTTCAGCCTCCTCTCCGAAGACTCTCGAGCCAAAGACTCCCCACACACGCACACAGCGGCTTGTCCATTGTTTACTCCCTCACTTACGGCGGTCCCACCGTTGTTTTACCCCTTCCTCCCGGCGATTCCGGGATTGTTCTTCCACCTCCCTCACTGCGGTCCCACCAGGCCGGGCCCTCCATTGCTCTCCCCCCTCCCTTACGCGGTGCCCCTACGCCGGTCCCCGCACGCCTGTCCCCCCACGCCGAATCCTCCATTGCTCCTGAAAATATGACATTAGGATAGTTCGAGAGTGGGAACCCTGAGGAGGTTCCTAGAGAACTACAGCCATAATCAGTTTCGCTTCACAGCCGTGCGATAAGTGGTGGCCAGACTATTTTAACACCACAAGACATGTTTAATACGACCTTGTTAGGAGGTGACCTCAGGCTCAGAGATCTGCAACATATTATCTTCTCCATACAAACAGAAGCAATTCAAATGGGTTAATAAAGTATCAAATGTATTTGAGGATGAGCAAGCGTTCCAAGGGTCGATCTGTTTCCTATTGGGTGGACGAATATAAAGGGAAATATATAATTAAAAGCCAAGACCTGTACAGATTAACCTCGAAGTCTGACCACATAAAGTGGCAATATAACTAGATAGAGTTCCGGACACGGCGGATAGATGCTTGCCTTCACGGATTGGAGCATTAAGTATTAGTGCCAGGAATTGATTACGCCGTTTTAAACACCGAGGAGGAGGACTTTGGTTCAGAGGACTTTGGTTGTGGGGCATTTGTAGTATGGCGTGAAGTTGTGGAAACCTTACGGCAGGAAGGATGTCGATCCTGTGGAAATATGCAGGTGAGTTTTACCAGAACGAGTCGCGGTTTTGCGGAATATTCGCTGAACAACGAGCTTAGAATTACATTATTTGTATTCACTGAAACTGTGGTTGCGGAGACAACAGACAGCTATAACATTATGAGATGCACAGAATGGGTAAATAGACACCAGCTTTGTTTCCGCATGGAAATCTAATAATAGTCAGCACAGCTTTAAGATGTCAAGAACAAACTACAAAGGAGGTATGCGGGAATATTTTTTACAAGGAGTGTGTTGGGTGCTAGGAAGTGGCTGCTGGGGTTGAGGGAGATACAATTGTGACATTTAGGAAACTTCTGAATAGACATACACACTTATATAGGAAATTGAAAGATATATATTATGCGCAGGCAGGTAATATTTTCCATTGGCCACATGTCCGGCATTGACATGGTGAGGCGAGTAGTCTGTTACTAGTTGCGATGTTCTATGCACTACATTAATCTTGGAACCTTCATATGGATGTATTCATCTATTCCGAACCATACCTAATTGAATGATGGTGATGATCGGAACTGTCAATGCGCTCTTAAGCTGCTCTCTGAACTTCGTTTGAGTTACTGCATAAATAAACGTGTTTGTGCAGTAACATAAGGTCAACAACATGAACGAGATTTGCTGAAATATGAACGTGGAGTCAGTATCGTTCTCGGGATCGATTTGATCAATCACGTAATGGAAGAAGTATATGACGTAAAACAACCACAAAAGAATGAAGTTGCCGGACAGCGCAAAGAGCAAAATAACCGACTTCCTTCTACTCTCCATCTCCGGGTTGTTGTTTTTCTTCCGTTCTGTGACCCCTCAGACTCTTACGGATTTTATCGGATACTAACATTTGTCTCACGGTCAGAGCATTGAGCAAGAGGATCAAAGCGAATGGTAATTATTTACAGTGGACATAATACTGCATCCAGCCAGTCGAATGCACCCATTCGGGCTCCGTGAAAAAAAACTGATTTTCTCAGACATTCCCACGGGACACCGTTCACGAGGTTCTGGGCTTCAAGTGTAAACTAAACGGGAACATTTCTACAAACAAAGAAAATGCAGACAGTTGCCAGAACGACAACTGCTACTTTCCCGGTGCAATATTTCGCTTTCCACTTATTGCAGCAAATGGCGACAAAGCGATCGAATGAGAAAGCGACCGTGAACCAAACTGAATAGTCCGTCGCGGCGTGGAAAATTGCGACAACTGCACTCCACGCCGGATTTACCTCTAGAAAAGTGCCGGAAAAATAATTAAAAATGAACCGCCATATGATTACTATGATTATAATGGACCACAGATCCGCCGCTGTCATGGGGACCAGATATCGCGTTGTGCTGATGGAGTGGCCACAAAAAAGATTAATTAGATAGTCCTGAAATATATTTTGCTGTTTTAAGTAGCGATCACATCGCTCGAAATTTACCCTTCTTCCCATAACCGCTACCAATACTAATTGGTACTGATTAGTGGGACTGCGGTAGAATGACTGCCTTGCAGCCGCTGAGACCCTGGTTCGATCCTGATAACCAGCGCTGTCTGAACGAAGTTTGTATGTTCTCTCCGTGACCTGCTTGAGTTTTCTCCCGTGTGCTCAGGTTTACTCCCGCACTCAAAGGACGTACAGGTATCTCGGTTAATTGGTTTGGTAAATTAACATTTTGGTAAATCTGCAGTTGTATAGCGCTCTGGTAAGATCGCATCTCGAGTAGTGCGTACAGTTTTACACTCCTAATTTGAGGAGGGCCATTCTTGTGATTGAGGCAGTGCAACGTAGGATCACGATTGTTCTCTGGGATGGTGGGACTGTCATATGAGGAAAGTGCGAACAGACTGGACGTGTATTCACTGGCGTTTAGATGGATGAGTGGGGGGGGGGGGGTCTTAGAGAAATATATAAAAAAAATAACATGACTGGACAAGCTAAATGCAGGAAAAAATGATCCCAATGTTGGGCGAGTCCAGAACCTGGAGCCACAGTCTTAGAATAAAGGGGAGGCCATTTAAGACTGAGGTGAGAAAAAAACGTTTTCACCCAGAGAGTTGTGAATTTATGGAATTCCCTGCCACAGAGGGCAGCGGAGGACAACGAACTGAATGGATTTAAGAGAGAGTTAGTTAGAGCTCTGGGGGCTAGTGGAATCAAGGCATATGGGGAGAAGGCAGGCACGGGTTATTGATTGGGGACGATCAGTCATTGTCGCAATGAATGGCAGTAGGCTCGAACGACCAAAAGGCCTATTCGTGCACCTATTTTTCACGTGTCTATGTTACTTAATCCTCAATTGGTCCTAATGTATGTAGAATGGTGTTAATGTTAATCTTGAAGAACCCTATCTAGCTCTCTCTTGAAAGTATCCAGAGAACCTGCCTCCACCGCCCACAGATTCACACCTCTCTGTGAGAAAAAAGGTTTTCCTCGGCTCCGTTGTAAATGACTTACCCCTTATTCTTAAACCGTGTCCCCTGGTTCCGCACTCCCCCAGCATCGGGAACATGTTTCCTGCCCTGGTGTGTCCAAACCCTTAACAATCGTATATGTTTCAATACGATACCCTCTCATCCTTCTAAACTCCACAGTGAACAGGACCAGCCGCTCCATTCTCTCAGCATATGACAGTCCCGCCATTACCGGTATTACCTTTGTAAACCCACGCTGCACTCCCTCAATAGCAAGAAAGTATTTCCTCAAATTAGGGGATCATAATTGCACACAATACTCCAGGTGTGGTCTCGAGAAGGCCCTGTACAACTGCAGAAGGACCTATTTGCCCCTATGCTAAACTGATCTTGTTATAAAGGCCAACAAGCCATTTGCCTTCATCACTGCCTGCTGTACCTGCATGCTTACTTTCATAGACTGATGAAAAAGGACCCCCCCAGATCCCGTTGTACTTCCCCTTCTCCCAAATTGACGACATTTAGATAGTAATCTGCCTTCATGTTTTTGCCACCAAAGTGGATAATCTCACATGTATCCACATTATGCTTCATCTGCCATGCATCTGCCCACTCTCCCAACCTGTCCAAGTCGCACTGCATTCTCATAGCATCCTCCTCATAGTTTACACTGCCACCCAGCTTTGTGTCATCTGCAAATTTGCTAATGTTACTTTGAATCTCTTCATCAAAATCATTAATGTATGTTGTAAATTGCTGCGGTCCCCGCACCGAGCCTCGTGGTACCCGACTAGCCTGCTATTCTGAAAGGGACCCGTTAATCCCTACTCTTTGTTTCCTGTCTGCCAACCACTTATCTATCAATGTCAGCGCTCTACCCCCAATACCATGTCCCATAAATTTGCACACTAATCTCCTATGTGGGACCGTATCAAATGTACCCCAACGATATGATAATATTTCATAATTCATTATGCTAAAAAACATTACAAAAAGGACAATGACAAAATAAAAGTTCCATTGAATTAAAATTATAAAAGCATTACTACAAAATGTATTACACTTTATGACCATTTAGTATGCACTAAATTATTAAATTATGAGAAAAATATTCTCAAGTGCAATAGAAATTATAAGTAAATGCACAGGTAGATAAGTTTGCTGTAAAAAGTACATACCTAAAATTTGTTAATAACGTCCTTCGGAACAGAATTGCTTCTGCCAGTTCCTCTTTCATTGAAGCCCTTAAATCTGATTTAATTATTTTCAGTGCGGTGTAGAGACACTCTCTCCACGCTGACCTGAGTAGGTGGTATGAATGTTACTACCAGAGCTGCAAATGTTACTATTTCAGGTTGCACGGATAACGGGGAATTATAGACCAGTTAGCCTGACAACGGTATGAAAATTGATTTCTCCAATTTCAGGTAGTCCCTGCTTTTTCCTCCGTTTCCCAGCAATCCCTCAGCCCACTGCCTCCGCCTCTTCCTTTATTCCCCCCCCCCCCCCCCCCCCCCACCCGCACCCTGACATCAGGCTGAAGAAGGGTCTAGACCCGAAACGTTGCCTATTTCCTCTGTTCCATAGATGCTGACTCACCCGCAGAGTTTCTCCAGCATTTGTGTCTACCCATTCACACAAGTTCTGTTATCCCACTTTCGTCACCCATTCCCTCCACATTAGGGGCCATTTTACAGAGACAATTAACCTACAAAGCCAACTGGATATGGAAGGAAACTATCCATAAAAAAAAGAAACTATCCATTTTAATTATTTTCAGGTCCTTATTTCTCTTCCTTTTAATATTATATAAATACTCGAAAAAAATGTGATGTGCGCTTTGCCCCCCCCCCACCCATTTTTCAGTCTTAAATCTCGAAATGATGCTTTGCCCCCCCCCCCCCCCCCCCCCCCCCCCCCCCCCCCCCCCCCCCCCCCCCCCCCCATTACAGCTACTATATATTTTAAATTCAGTTCAAGACTATGTTGCTTTCAAGACAGTTAGATAGGGCTCTTAAATATAGTAGATTTAAGGGATATGGCGAGGAGGCAGGAATGTGGTAGTGATTGTGGATGAACAGCCGTGATCAGAGTACATGGCCGTGCTCCCGTACCTATTGTCTATAGCGGGGTTGCACGTAAGGTCATCGGGTCAAAGTGTGTGCCGCACGGAGTACCACAATCCATGTGGAGTACATGGCAGCTTCCGGAATATACTGTTAATACACGAAACGTGTACTTTCTTACCCGTTAAAAACTGCCGAAATTGGTCATTTTTTGCGCTGTAAATAATTGTGGAAATCGGGGTAAGAGTGAAAGACATGTACCCTACTTCAGAATTCCAAACGTGAGGAGAAATGATGGTAGAGAGAAGTGAGAGCTGAAGGGACAACAACAGCGAAAGTGGTTGGCGGACATTGGCCGTGCAGATATTAAGATGGAAAATATTGGGAATTATTGCGTTTGCTCACTGCATTTCTTCAACAGTAAGGCATTATTTGTGTTTACTTTTATTCTTGTGGTATCTAAAAAGTTTCAGAAGTAATAAATCTGGCTGCAATTTTTTTTTAATCGCCCATGGTTCTGAAGTGGATTTTTACATGCAAAAATAAAACGCTTCTGAAGCTAAATTCATCATTAAAAAACAATCTCCAGACTTACGAGTGGTGTGTGGAAAAGTATGTTGTCTATCATTGTGCTATTGAGATGTATATTATGGCAAATAATAAAATGTCCTGACAGCTTAAACAGTCACTCCCTTTCAAAGATATTGTCAATTTGCATGTTCTGAACCCCACGAATAATCAGGCTGCCTTTTAAACCCATGTCTTTAAAGTTTAGAGTCTAATGGTTGTAACTCTGCTATTGTGTTTTTTTTTAATTGTTTATTCTTGAAAAAACCCATGATTCATTATGCTAAAAAAACATTACAGAAAGCAGCATAACAAAATATGTTCCATTGAATTAAAATTATAAAAGCATTGCTACAAAATGTATTAAACCTTAAGACCATTTAGTATGAACTTAATGATTCAATTATGACAAAAATATTCTCAAGTGCAATAGAAATTAAAAATAAATGCATAGGTAGTTATGTTTGCTACAAAAAGTACTTACCTAAAATGTTGTTAATTACGTCCTTCCGAACAGAATTGCTTCTGCCAGATCCTCTTTCATTGAAGCCCTTAAATCTGATTTAATTATGTTCAGTGCGGAGAAGAGTCTCTCTCTCCACGCTGACCTGGGTGGGTGGTATGGCTGTTACTATCATAGCTGGCAATTATACTATTTCAGTTTGCAGGGATGACGGGGAATTATAGACCAGTTAGCCTGAAATCGGTGCTGGGAAAGATGCTGGAGTCAAATATTATAGTAGTAACTAGACTGAGTGGAACCTGTTGGGTCCCATGTTCACACGGAAGGTCTGGGCTCCCAACGCAATATTCCACCTTTCCACAAATTCCAATAATGGTGGCCAGTGGGAGGGGGGGGGGGGGGATTTCTGGAGCACTAGTATGGGTGTTGTGGGCTGAAGGGACTGGTTTCCAGAGGGCTAGTATGGGCTTTGTGGGCCAAATAACTGGGAGACAGTTGCCAGTGATGTGCTGTGCCGCCTTCACCACTCTGTGTAGTGATTTGCGGCTGTGGGCAGAACAGTTCCCGCACCAGACTGTGATGTAGCCCGTCAGCAGGCTCTCGATGGTGCAACTGTGAACGTTTGTGAGGATGCTGGCGTTCATGCCAAACTTCCTCAGTCTTCTAGGGAAAAATAACCTTTGGCGGGTTTTCTTCGTTATTGTGTCCGTATGCAGTGACCAAGAGAGGTCATCAGTGATGTGCACACCGAGGAACTTGAAGCTACTGACGCTTTCAACCTCAGCATCACCGATGTGGATGGGGAGGTGTCCACTCCGCTGCTGTCTCCTGTAGTCAACGATCATCTCTTTAGTTTAGCTGACATTGAGAGAGAGGTTATTTTCCTGATACCAGCTGTTTAGTGTCTTTTCCTCCTCTTTATAGTCCATCGCATTATTGTCTGTGTTGGGGTCCAGGATGGTCATGTCGACAGCAAACTTTAGGATGATGTTTGAGCTGTGCTTAGCAGTACAGTCGTGCGTGAAGCGGGAGTACAGGAGAGGACTGAGCACACACCCCTGTGGTGCAACTATGTTGAGGATCAGTGAGGAAGAGTTGTGGATGCCAATTCTCACAACCTGGGGCATGCCCGTCAGGAAGTCGAATATCCAGCCGCATATGGGGGTCTCCAGTCCAAGATCAAGGAGCTTGGGGACGAGTTTTGAAGGAATGATAGTGTTGAATGCTGAGCTGTAGTCAATGAAGAGCATTCTCACATATGTATTCCCATTGGCCAGGTGGATGAGCGCAGTGTGAGTTGCCATGGCGATGGCATCGTCCGTGGCCCTGTTTGGTCTATACACAAACTGTAGAGCTGTCAGGCAGAGAGGAGCAGATGTGAGTTTTGACTCGAATCACTTCATGATGACTAATGTCAGTGCGACAGGACGGTAGTCATTTAAACAGGAGATTAATGGTTTCTTTGGAACATGAACAATGGAGGATGCTTTGAACGGGGTGGGAACCACAGACTGACTCGATAGCCTGAAAGCCAGCTAGCTAGACAGATAACGAGCTGGCTCGTTTGCTACAGGTCGTAATGACTAAATGTTTGGAAAGGCAAATGCCTGGGCGGGTATATGGTACAGAATTATATGGGGAGGTGTCTAGCTGGCGTTCGGGCAAGATGGCTGGTCGGCTGGCTGGCTAATTGTCTAGATGACTAGATGGATCGACGGGTTAATGGATAGATAACCTGGTATGTATTTATCTAGCTACATAGACAGCTGGATGGACATAAATGCTGGAGAAACTCAGCGGATGAGGCAGCATCTTTGGAGCGAAGGTATGGGTGACGTTTCGGGTCGAGACCCTTCTTCAGACTGATGGGATGGGGGGGGGGGGCGGGAAGAATAAAGGAAGTGGCAGAGATAGTGGGCTGTGAGCTGGGAAGTGTAGGGGAAAGAGGGAGAAAGCAAGGACTACCTGAATTTAGAGAAGTCAGAGGAGGCCCAGGTCAGAAAGGTCGCATTCGGAATGGGAGGCGGAGGGGGAGTTGAAGTGCCGAGCCACCGGGAGAACAGGTTGATTAATGCAAACTGATCGGAGGTTTTGGGCGAAGCGATCGTCAACCCTATGCTTGGTCACAGCGATGTAGAGCAGCTGACACCTAGAGCAGCAGATGCAATAGATGAGGTCGGAGGAGGTGCAGGTGAACCTCTGCCACACCTGGAAAGACTGCTTAGCTAGAAAGCCTGATAGATAGAAAGATACATAGCTAGATTGCTAGATTGTTTATAGCTAGATAGAACAAATAGCAAATAGCTACCTTAATAGCTAAATATGAAAATAACTGGATATCTATAAGCTAGTGTACAGTTCCGTTCACCTCTATCGCAGTGTGGGCATGTACCTCAGGTTCACCACTATCGCAGTGTGGGCATGTACCTCAGGTTCACCACTATCCCAGTGTGGGCATGTACCTCAGGTTCACCACTATCCCAGTGTGGGCATGTACTTCAGGTTCACCTCTATCCCAGTGTGGGCATGTAGCTCAGAGAGATATGACCATGGCGGATTTGAAATTAAGACATAAATACATATTAAACACGGCAATCATCGACGTGATGGTTCCCACTACGTTTCGTCAATATCATGGCGTTTAATGCTTACAATTAATAAGCTAAGGCATTCGTAACTAATTTCGATGCAGGCTGTCGTTGTGTGAGACTCAGAGCTCAGTGTTTGTGTGCAAGCTCCTGCCTGTCCACGGGACGGATTCCAACATCGACATTCCTTAGAACAGGGAGCGGCTTTTCTGCTGAAAACAAATCCAACCGGTTCGGCAACACAGTGTTATTCAGCTGTAAATAAAATTGTTTTAAATATGTTCTTTCACATTCCTGAAGGACTGACTTGGTGCCATTAACCACGTTTATTAGAGAGAGTAAATTTACGATGGGCGATTTCTTTAAATTTCCGCAGTAATGCGGTTCTATGTCGTGTTACAGGTGAGGGATGTTTGAGCTGAAACTTGTACTGCGGTGGCAGCACCATTCACACACAGGGCAGTGCTGACAACCTCCCAGTGCATGGGGCGGATCGGATTCACAGCTTGGGATTCGTTGAAGTAAAACAAAGACACCAGCCCTATTGGTGCGAATGGAATAGTAAAGACAGAAGTTATGAGAACTACACGGAAATCCAGGCAGAAAATACATGCGATGTTGAGGTAAGGTTTGTCGTTGATGTTGCTGCCGATGTGTCCCCGTTTGGCCCGCTCCCCTTCGTGCCGCTTTCTGATCTGTACTAGACCAGTGGCCCGGTAGCTCTGTGAGGATGGATGGAACCGGGACTGTTGTAGTCCACCTTTACCTCGGGCAAGAGTAAATTCTAATTAACCCTTCCTGCTACTGAGAATGCAGGGACTGATCCGGATTTTAACATAACCGGTAGGAATTCTGTCTGCGGCATCCCAGGCAACATTCCCAGTGTCTTTCTGCCCGCTGTTCCTCTCCGTAGACAGCAGTCAGCCAAGACTGGGTCTCCCCCGGCTCCCACCGACACCTTACAGATCAGCCACTGGACACCGTGAGACTAGGATCACTGGAATTTAACCCATTCTGGTCCAGCGGCATTTCCCAATTATACTGTAATGCCCAGCTGACCAGGTTGAGACCCGGCTCCTACAGTTTCCCGAAGATGAGAGGAGACCGAATTGTTCAGCTCATGGTCGGTGAACACGTTCCGCGGGCCTATTGTCGGTCTTCATCCCGCACCCGAGAAATCTGATCGAGATTACTCGACCGAAACTAAACCAACCTACAAAGAGAAACGCGTTCTCTGATTCATCAGAACAGTTCATGGATGTGGCTTTAGCTGGTATCTGACGTGAACACTGAGGGAGAAGTGAACCGCGATAGATTCACGTTAATGAGACCATAAAAAAATGGAGAAAAAAAACAATAAAAATAAAAATGGAAGAAGATTGCTGTTCGCTTAAAGTGTATCCATGTAGCAATATTTCCTCGCGCGGGTCGACACGTCTAAACTGACCTCTGGAGAGGAGAGTTTTGTCACCAGACCTCACATAATAAATAACCATAATGAGTGACAGCGGGTAGGAGAACGACGGATATTTTCCCAGGAATGCCGCAAACAGAATTCCTGCAGGTTATATTTAAATCCTATCCATGTTACTGTATTCCTACCAGCAGAAAGGGTTAACATGAATTTAAAAATAACTTTTGCACACGATATATTAGTATTGGTCTTGGTTTCAGCAGCAAGACCGCTCCCTGTTCTGAGGAATGTGAGGGTTGGGATCCACGCTGTTGCCAGGCAGCTGCTTGCCCGCAGATACCGAGCGCTGCATCTCACAGAAAGAACAACCGCACCTCGCAAATCAATATTCACCTGACTAGCCGAATGAAGCAAAGAGGAAACAATTTTAAAACATATCCGTGCGCAGTCAAGACATCGTTGTGGAATTAAGGTGAGACTATCGCAGCTCAGATTTATGTCTGGTGTTTGTTTCCAATCAATATTTAAAACATAAATACCAAATATCAGCGGCCCAGGCATCAGTAGCGTGAGGTTATAATTGTGCTTGCACTGGTGACATGTATGTTGATGGTGCTGTCTGTTACAACGGGATGATTCTCCGCACCTTTACTCAGGATTAAGGGCACGGCACTGTGGCTGGGAAAGAAGAGAGGTTTACGTGGATAGGTCAATGGCAGTAAATAACATGGTGTTTGTAGCAAAGTGGGAATATTGGAATGTGTTTTGGGAGTCACGGTTCAATTATAATCATATACTCCGTCAGTTAATAATGTATCCAAAAGTGGATGCAGAACTCACTTCATTGTTCCACTTCTGAAACCACCCGATAATTAAATTAAATTGCCACTTCCTCACTGCAACTTCTCGCTCCCGTCTAAAACCTGGATGCTTCTAACATAACGTAAAGCAGACAGACAATGAAGAGTTTATAAAGCTCCGTGAGTAATTGGCAGAGGAATTAAACATTCACTTTCTATCGTTTTTCAGGCAAAAAAATGTAATCATTTTCCAGGTTTCTGAGGAGATAAGTGTAGAATGGCAACTCTGGAATTAGTTAGTGCGTTGAAGTTGGACTTTCAGATGGCTCGGTCGGACGTTGTGTGAGCCCAAATAGTCTATGACCTTGGAAGGACGGGTTGATTGGATCAGATATTGTGTGTGTGGGTTCGCCTGGTAGCGTTTTCCTTCACATTCAATTGTTGCTTGATGGTTATCTTAATATTGTTGATTCCAGAATCACAGAAATTTGGAACGCTTGTCCTCATCATGGCTGAAGATGCAGATTGGGGAGGGGATTCAGTGACATCTACATCAAGTAAACAGAAAGGTTTGTAGAGTCTTCTGTGAAATATAAATGTTACCATGACAATGGGTGTGGAGCTTTTGCAAATACTTAGGTTAATAAAAGAAATGCAAATAGGGAAGAGGCTGAGCACAGAACATTTGCATCTGCAGGGACAGCACAGTCTCGTGTGGACGGATGCAGGTAATGTGTGATACATCGCTACATTACAAAAGTTAAGTCAGAATTTCAGTGACCAGAATCATGGGTCATGCTGCGTAGAAATGGGCATTTTACCCACGATGGATCTGTCAGCCGCCAATCGCTCTATACTCTCACCAACGTCTGCAGATAGTAAGCATTTTTTATCTAGATTCATCACATCATTGTTTTGTAAGAAGGAACTGCAGATGCTGGTCTAAACAGAAGATAGATGCAAAAAACTGAATTAACCGCGGGACAGGCAGCATATCTGGAGAGAAGGAATGGGTGACGTTTCGGGTCAAGAATAAGGGTCTCGACCCGAAACATCACCTATTCCTTCTCTACAGAGATACTGCCTGTCCAGCTTTTTTTTGTCTATCTATTCTTTCTAAGCGTTCCATTCAATAACTAAAAAAGTTACATCGAGTTGTGAATATAGCTAGATCATCAGGCAAATCAACATCCCTCCCATTGACTCTATCTACACTTCCCGCTGCCTTGGCGAGGCCACCGGTATTATGAAGGATGAGCCTCACGCCGATCACCCCCTCTTGTCCCTTCTCCCACCAGGCAAGAGATATACGTGTGGAAACACATGCCTCCAGATTCATTGAGAGTTCCTTCCTGGCTATAATCAGACAACTGAACCACCCACTCACCAGTTAGCGAATGGTTCCATCCGCCCAATGGAAGACCACCGGACTATCATTAATCGCACTTTACTGGAATTAATTTACACTGAATGCCACTCCCATTGTCTTGTAGAGTGCCTTGTGGCTGACTAGATTTATTGTATAGTATTTTCTCTATCTCGTTAGTAAGCGACAAAAACATGTTTCATTGTACCCTGGTACACGTGACAACATCAAACTAAAGTATCCCATTTCGCATCACTCCTAGGTTTGTTGCCAACTACCCATCAACAATTTGAATGCTTAACCAGGTGCTGCCAAAATAATGTGAGAGTACTGCCTCCACTATCTCAGGTGGTGTGTCCCAATGTGGCAATCGTCTGGTGAAATATTCTTCTCAAGAGATCACCCAATAAACCCCTGACCTAAATCTATGCCCCCCCCCCCCCCCCCCCCCCCCCCCCCCCCCCCCCCCCCCCCAGGTCGTGGACCCGTCTGCAATACAGAAAAATATGTTTTTGCCATCGAGTTTTCTCATTGCTTTTAATGATCGCTGCATGTCCGCCACAACTTAAATGAACACGAATTCAAGCACTCCAGTCTCTGTTGATAATTGAAATATTCATTTCCGAGCAATACCCTGATGGATCTCCTCTGCATCCTTCCCAATGTATGGAGATCAGAATTGCACGCATTCCTCCAACTTAAGACGTAATCAACTGCGTATACATTTGTACATATAAAAAGTGCTTCCCTGCACTTGCATTCTATGCTGCAGCTAATGACAAGAATGCTAAATGTTGTCTCTGTGTGTGCTGCTGACGTATGGATCTATGGATTTGTACTGGTGTTTCTCAGTGGACTCTGGGCCCTTGTCGATCATGGTGAATATCCTGGTTTTATGTGTCCCTCCAACGTGATTAAATTAAAAATGTCATTTCTCCGCCTAGCATGTTGACTAATCATCAACACATACTGGTTCAAATCCAGTTGCGGCGGTAGAAGTGTATAGTCAAGTGATCACAATGTTGGCAGATAACTAAAGGGCCAAAATCAGGAATACTTAGAACAAAATTATCAAGTTATCTCAAAATAACAAGCATTCAAATTGTAATGGCAATTTCTTTATTTTCCAATGTCCAACTTTCCGTTGCCATTACGACACCGGCAGGTATGGGTGATCTTAAGCAGATTAAAATGACGACCCTTCCACTCGTTATTTCCAGAAAACAAAGAACATTGATTCTTTAATCAAGTAGTTGTACAAACAAAGAGATGATTCATACCAGGTACACCTAATTCTTGTACAATAACTTTTCGTTCTTTCTCCGCTGTTCTTTCCCCTCTGGTAAGAACCGTGTACTCTCCGTCTCCTGTGACCGATCTGATGTGGTCACTCCCTGGCGATGTTATATGTAACGTCCTTCTAAGCATAAATAGCCCGCCCCAAAGTGTTTAAAATAATACTGCTAGAAATATCTAGACAAAATAATGTAATTTGCCAACAGCAGCTAGCCTAAATCTAAATGGCTCCGACACACATTTTATTTTGAATACCTGGAGATATAATAGCACCAGATTCCAAGGCAGTTTCTTCCACACCGAATTAGTGAACGAACCGCTCAGAAGCTAGGAATGTATTCATGTGCTCTCATTTTACCGTTTAATTGCACTATGCTGCATTGTGTGAATGTTGTTTTGTACTATTATACAATTATCACGATGCCTTGCTGTTGCAGCACCAGTATTAGATAGCATTTATTCACATAAATAAGGAATAATATTACATCGTTTCATCAGACTGGTGTTGCTGTGTGTCGCGAGACAGATGCTCAGCCTCTGTTCTTTAGTGTTTAGAGGAATGAGAGGTGACCTGAATGAAATGTCCATAGATTTGATGTATTCCGGGTGTTATGTTATGCTGCATGTAAGAATTTAATTGTTCCATTGTACGTGTGAGAATGTAACACTCATGACTACTTGTTTTCCCCCTAAGTGAAGAGTCCAGTTCTACGGCTCAGAATCTGTGACTGGGATGGTGGTCGGTGTGTTTCTGGGTGGCTTGTTTCTGACTCGGAGGAACGGTAGAACAATTAATGCCCAGCTCTACCCATGTGTAAATGAGCTGGGGGTTCCTGTCTTCATCACTCTGTTTACCTATGGTACCTCCAGCCCCCAGCTACCGATGGTCATTTGCGGTTTCAATAAATTGAGGACAGCGTAAGCCAATTATTCGACTCACAGTGCATTTGCCGGTTGCGCACGAGTTCATCGGTCAGATCCCACCTTCTGGTAACCAGTCTTCAAGCACACATTTTAGTGTATAGGTTTCTTCAAATGTAATTTTGGCTGAGTTCAAGATCTGTACTGATCCTGTGGTGGGAGAAATGTTTCACCAGGGCTACAATCTTTCAGCTAATTCCTGTATCATCGTGCTACCATGTATTCGACCGAATTGCTCAGGGAAACTGCTCCTCCTCCTCCTTTTGTCCCTCATCTCATTACTCTACACAGCTCAAATGATGCTCTCGTGAAATTTAGTTCTTCTAATAATTTATCAATGTTCCTAATACAGTTAAAAATGCCCACACTTATTCCAATGAACCACCTAACAGCCCGTGACTTTCGCAATCGTAACCTTTGTTGGAATTAGAAATGTGTGGTAAATGTTTGAGTTGTGTTAATGTGTTGGAACAGCATTTGTTTTATTTGAGCGGAAGTCATGAGCAGCCAGCCAATTCCACCTATGACATGTGAGTAGGTCTGTTGGGGGAGAGAGTTCACCATTTGGACTCATCGTTATTTTAAAGTAGAGGTGGTGTGCAACCTAAATGGGAACTTGAGGTTGTGTTTTCCAGTTTGATTTCACACCTGCAGCCTGCGAGTCTTTATATCAGATTTGCAACATCTGCGGGTCTTTGTTCCAGACCTGCAACAGCCGTGGGTATTTCAGGTTTGCAGCATCTGCTGGTCTTTATTTCAGGTCTGCAGGTTCTGCAGGTCTTTATTTCAGATGTGCAGCATCTACGGGTTTGATAGAACTGCAGATGCTGGAAAAATCGAAGGTAGACAAAAATGTTGGAGAAACTCAGCGGGTGAGGCAGCATGGATGGAATAAGCGACATTTCTGGTAGAGACCCTTCTTCAGACTGATGTGGGGGTGGGAGGCAGAAAGAAGAGGCGGAGACAGTAGGCTGTGGGAGAGCTGGGAAGGATAGCGGAAGGAGGGAGAAGCAAGGACTACCTGAAATTGGAGGTCATTGTTCATATCACTGGGGTGTAAACTACTCAAGCAACATATGAGGAGCTGCTCCTTCAATTTGTGGTGGGACTCACTCTGGCCAAGAGGAGGCACAGGACAGAAATATCCCACCACTGGCCACATTTTCCATCTCCTCCACTCTCGGCTTTCCGCAGGGATGACTCCCTTCGTAACTCCCTGGTCAATTCGTCCCTTCCCACCCAAACCACCCCCTCCCCTGGTGCTTTCCCTTGCAACCACAGGAAATGCTACACTCACACTTTACCTTCCACCTCGACTCCATCCAAGGACCCAAGCAGTCTTTCCAGTCTTTCCAGAGGTTCACCTGCACCTCCTCCAACCTCATATATTGCATCCACTGCTCTAGGTGTCGGCTGCTCTACATCGGTGAGACCAAGCGTAGGCTTGGCGATCGCTTCGCCCAACACCTCCACTCACTTCGTATTAACAAACCTGATCTCCAGGTGGCTCAGCACTTCTACACCCCCTCCCATTCTGAATTCGACCTTTCTGCCTGGGCCTGTCCATGGTCAGAGTGAGTCCCACCGCAAATTGGAGCATCGCCTCATATTTCGCTTGGGTAGCTTACACCCCAGGGGAACGAATATTGACCTCCAATTTCAGGATGTCCTTGCTCCTTCGCTCCTTCTCCTCCCCTTTCCAGCAAAGATTATAGAGGAGATCCTCTATTGCTTCCCAGCTCTCACACAGCCCACGTGTCTCCGCCTCTTCTTTTCTTTTTCCTGCATCCCCCCCAACATCAGTGTCGACCTGACGGGTCTCGACCTGAAACGTCGCCTATTCCTTCGCTCCATCGACGCCGCCTCACCCGCTAAATTTCTCCAGTATTGTCCTGGTGGGAGACCGCTATTCGGAGTCAAAGCAAATGTCCCAGTTTATTTTACAGTTACAAAATGGCGGAATGTTCAGGTTACTATTTCATAATGAAACAGTGATCTTCTTATTTCCGGTTTCAGTTAATTTTGCTGATAAAACGTCCTCAATTGCCACAATAAAGGCTTTTCTAAGCCTTCTGTAAGGAGAGTTACACATGTTTATCGCCCTCTGGTCACAGCTAAGACTGAGTGATCCTCGGTGAAGTTGCAGCAGAATGATAGTAAGATGATAGGATACTGTGATGTTTTCAGATTTGCAACACAGAATGCATTTTGTACATATCCGTTCTCATTTCATTATTCAAATAAGTTGGGACTATTGGGTATGTGAGTGGTAATATGAAATTTACACAAATCTGTTGACCACCGCAGAATGACTGGTGATTTGCAAACAGTTTTTTTGGCATGTAATTTTAAAAAAATATTGCTATTCCAGAACATCTGAAGAGAAAAGAAAATGCCGACATGGTAGCAACACTCAGCAGTTTGAGCAACATTTGATACAGTCCCAGTTCAGATAATGGATCATATACACTTGCACTTCCACTGTTTTCTGCATGCACTATTTTAATCAATAAAGTAAATACATTGTCTTTATTACACAGGTAACAAATGGTAGTCAATTATACTTGGCCAGATTACTCGCAACGGTAAGATAAACAAATATGTTTGATTTAGATGCTAGTGGTTGTTTAAAGGCAGAAAGATATCACCTGTCCACGGTTGGGATAGCTCAGGACCAGAAGTAGTACCATTTAATGCAGAATTGTATCTTTCAGCTATGATAATAGAGAATGCCTGCAAGATAGCAAAGGATAATCCCTGCTTGTTGAGGATGAATTAGTTGGAGAGCTGAGTGCTGAGAGGAACAGATGTTGTGTCAACAATTCAGTTTTTCAATAAGCAACTGTACAGTGACATTCTTTTAGCACATATTACACATTCAGGCTTCGCCATTTTCAATATCCAAATCAGATCCGCCTGCGAGCTCGATGCCCTGGTGCAGTTCCTGTGAACAGACCTCCCCCTCCTCATCTATCTTTGTGTCCCGCGGGGCGCTCAACCTACCTTGAAGGGCTGTAGGCATGAACCCAGTTCACCCTCCTACTGGGCCACTCCTAGCGCCTGATGTCTCCAGCACTCTCCCGGTAACGCCGTCCGATGAACCTTTGTGCGGGTTTGGGCTGCGTCCTGTGGATATGAGACGGATGATTCTCCTGTGAAGTGGTGGTGGTACTGCAGATATCATCTGACATCATGGATACCATGCAGAGTGCAGTCCTGGGATATAATCCTTCTATTCTGGAATGGAAACTCCAGGGATGTGGTGGAATGTGCCATGGGAGCGGTGGGGCCTACAATTTCAAGTAGAGGTGGGATGCTTGTAGGTTATTTCCTGTTCCAGTTAGTGGGGAATAGGGCAATGGGTAACATGGGGGTATGGAAGCTTTTATCCTGGATGGCAAGGTTGTGGTGAGAATAGGGCCAGCATAGTGTGACAGTAATTCACCACCAGTGGGTATTTTTCCTCTTTCTGTTGAAGTGTCCAAACAGGTGAGGCGTGGATGTTGGGGATTGACCGAGTTTGGTCTGGAATAGTGACACGGTGATCAGGGAGTTTGACAACTTCAGGTTCTGGCACAACTGATAAATTGCTGCCTTGGATACATCAGACAAAGTTTTATGGATGACAGGGCAGATATGAAGAGCTAGGTAGTCTATTCCTGCTTTTATTTTTTGCTAATTTGCAGGGGTATACCTTGTTTGGATGGGGTGTTTTCCACATCTCTGCTGCACTGTAATGCTGTGTGTTGGTTCACAAGGCAATGTCTTCCTTCACATTCAATTGTCACCTGATTGTTCTGTTAATATTGTTTATTCCAGAGCTACAGTGTTTGTGATCGTCTGTCGACATCATGGCTGAAGGTGGTAACTGGGGAGGTGATTCAGTGGCCTCTACATCAAAGAAACAAAAAGGTTTGTGAACCTTCTGTGACATATATATGATGCCCTGACAGTGGGTGTACACCTGATGCAAGAAATGAGGTTCACACAGAAGTGGCAATAGGGAAGGGGGTGAGCCCAGAGAGTTGACATCTACAGGGACAACACTGTCACACGTGGACGGATGCAGGAATTGTCTGATAAATCGGCACTCTTTTTGGAAACAAATGAGTTGAGTTGCCGCAAAAGTTAAGGCAGAATATCACAATCCATAATCAGATTCTGCGCAGGAATGAGCGTTTGACCCATTTGCCACTTGTCAATTTATTTGCACTAATCTCATTTCTCAGCACTTGGCCTGTCGTCTACAATCCATTTGCAGTTCTAATGGACATCCAGGTGCTCCTACAATGTTGTGATAGAGTACCTGCCTCCAACACCACCCCAGACAGTGTGTCCCTGACTGCAGCCATCACTACTGAAAGATTCTTCCTGGAAGATCATCCTCTAAACCTCATGGTCCCCGAATTAAATGAATGCCCCTAGTGCTAACCGCCTCTGCTGTGGAGAAAACTATTTTTGCGTTTGACTCTATTTTTCTCATAGTATTCTGTACCTCTGCCTGTTCACCCCAGCTTCAATGAAGACGACTTAAATCACTCCAGTCTCTGCTGATAATTGAAATATTCATTTCCGAGCAATATCCCGATGAATAGTAAGATTAAACGAGAACTTACCAGTTTGAAGTTTGATCTGTATTTTGTGAGGAGTTATGATGAGGGATTACGTGAAGAAGCCGCTTGGCGCATGCGTGTCATTCTTCAGAGCAGCGGTGTGAGATCACAGATAAATGTATAGCCTAAACATAGTAAAATTAGGGAAGGTAGCTGTTAAGTATATGATCAGGGTGGGAGCGGAGGGCACGTAATCCCTCATCGTAACTCCTCATAAAATACAGATCAAACTTCAAACTGGTAAGTCCTCGTTTAATCTTACTATTTTACTTCGGAGTCACTTGAGTGACTACGTGAAGATTTTAAAGCTCTGTTGCCATGGAACGAGTCCATGCATCACTTCTGCCTTGGCTGTGGGAGGAATTGTGTTAACATAATTTGGACATGAATTCGACATTGAAATCATTAAATGTTTAACACAGGTTTATAACCCCTTTTTATGGGTTTAAATTAATTTACAGAACTTAACTTGTTTCTGCAAACGTTCCAGGTCTCATTACTGTTTTATTACAAAATAATTGGAATGTTTCCCCTCCAGATCACCATAAAAAAAAACCCAGAGAGATTGCCAGCTTTCTCTCTGTGAACAATGATCTATGCTGAGAAGGGAAATAAAATGGTAATTGCTGCTTTAGTCAAGTCATCTTTAATATTATCCGAGCGTTTCCTGGGGGCACCACAGATAGTGATCCCACTTGATTCATTTGGCAACAAACGCTGAACAATGACGAAAGGTCTACAGTGGTTTGTGGAGGTGGAAAGGAAGAAGCATTTATAAGGGGGGAGATAGAAAGAGAGAAGGAGGAGAGAAAGAGAGGAGGGCGAGAGAGGGGTGGGGGGGGAGAGGGGTAGGGGAGAGAGGGGTAGGGGGAGAGAGAGAGAGGGGGCAGAGAGAGAAGAAGGGGGGTGACGGGAGCATTCCCACAAAAGCCATAAATGACAGGACAATCTCAAAACCAAGCACCAAATTGTAAGCGAAGATGTGCATCCCTCGGGACAGTCCCCGCTCTCCCACGGCCACCCTCACGGCCCCCTCACCCCCCCCCCCCCCCCCCCCCCCCCCCCCCCCCACCCTCATAGTGATGTGATGGACGCGGGGGGTCTGGACCAATTGCTGACAGGGCGCCCCCCCGGCAGCGTCATGTCCGGTATTGGACGTTTATGTTGGTCTGTAGGCGATGCCGCCTTTCGTGTAGGTGATGTTTCGTCAGAGCAGCCATTCAGTGAGTTTGCTTTTAGGCGACCCATGCTTTTGGTTAGTAGGCGTTTCGTCTTCGTACTCTTTCGTTTTTTTGGCGTTTCGGCCTTGTTTCCATTCGGTTCTTTGGCTTCGACTTCTTTGCTTCGGCTTCTCGTCCGTCAGCGCCAGGTCCGCACACGAAATGTTAAACTGGGTTGATGGGACTAGCTTAGATGAGGCGTTTTGGTTAGGTTGAATGAAATGGCTTGTTTTCCTGCTCTGTTTCTAAGACGACATTAACTTCCACTTGGCCCTGAATGTCAGCTCAGATTGCTGCCAGATATTCCTAACCTGTGGTTTTCTCAATATGAAATTGCTCTGTAACGGGCAATTAATATTGTTTTTCAGGTGGGAAATTAATTCAAGTGGGCAAGGTCTTCAAAAGGCTTTGGCCAGGCACCTCATCAAAAGAAGATGGTCAGAACACAGGAACAACGACAGAAAAGCAAAGTCGGATTGAGTGCAGAACGTCAATGGAATGTGAACCCGCCGAAGAGGAAAGGGAACAATGTCAGTCCCGAGGGCAAGGAATAGGAGACGGGGTTCACGGCCCTGGAACTGACCCAAGTGGCAAAATCCACCATGACCGAGATTCATCTAACAAGGAATCATCGAGTCTCATCCAAGGAGCAGGTGAGTGAAATGGGAGGGGAGGGGATGCTGCAGAATGGTGAAGACTGTAGGAACAGGGAAGAGAAAAAAATAAAGGACCAAGGGCGAGGGGGAACAGGAGAGAGAAATAGTGGTGGAGGAGTGTTATTCTGACTGGGTTCGTGACCAATAGTATCCTGTCAGGTTCTGGAACCTTTGCAAATAGTGAACATGTCTTTGATTTGAACAAAAATGTAGGTGGTCGTGTTAGTCAGTTCACAAACAACATAACTATTTGCAGCATTGTGGTTAAGGAGAAAGCTGAGTAAATGTTCCATCAGTATACACATCAGTTGGAAATATGATCTGAGTTAAGGCAGACAAAGACTAGATTGTTTTGGCTGGAGGCCTAATAGAAGTATAGAATACAAGACCAAGTGCAGACCTGTTGGGGCTGTTCCCCGAACGTGCGGTAGGGGATGGGGAGAAGGGAGGAGCGGGGCGTTAGAAGGGAGGAAGAGGAGGGGGGTGTACCGGGAGGAGGGGGACAGAGAGGGGGACCGGGAAGGAGGGGACGGTGGGGGGAAAGGGAAAGGAGGGGGAGGGAGACAGAGGGGGAGAGGGTGGGGGGAATGCAGGGGGAAAGGTGGAAGGGAGTGGGAGTGGTGGGGGGAAGGGAGGGGGGGAGGGATGTGGGAGAGAGATGGGGGGGATGCTCCTGGACGCATTTCCCACGTGTTTAGTTACCAGGGAGACCAGCAGTTGCTGTGACATCCCACACATGAACGTCGCATCATTCCACCTGCCTCTTGACGGCACTGAAATAAGAACCAACAAGCTCAACAATCTCACGCAACAGGCTACACAGCTGGTTCAACAGACTGGACCTTTATCTCCTGCCCCCTCTTCTCAGACTCCTTGCCGAAGACTCACAACTGCCCTGTACACAGCACTTTACCCCCACACAGCCTCTCTCCCAACATAACTAGTCCCAACAGGCTGCTTCACTGCATCTTGCCTTTTTATTAATTGCTCAATCAGCCAATTTCTTCTTCTTTCGTGTGGCGTGCACAGCCTAAAGTTGTTGGACAACTTGTTCTATTTGATCTTCCGTTTGTACACATCGAGTTGATTGCATTAGTCGAAACAGGGCGGACCACGTGAAGGTTGCAGTCTCCCATCCCCAGCCAATGTCGATGCTCCAAACAATCCACGTGCCATATTTTCAAGTGCTCTAAACTGCCAAGTCCTTTTATCCATGGTCATTCTGGAGGGGGAGGGTGAGCAGCCAGTTGTCGTGGTGTACATTGGCACCAACGATATAGGTAAAAAAACGGATTAGGCCCTACAAGGTGAATTTAGGGAGCTAGGTGATAAACTTAAAATAGGACCTCAAAGGTAATAATCTCTGGATTACTACCAGTGCCACGGACTAGTCAGAGTAGAAATAGGAGGATATTGCAGGTGAATACGTGGCTTGAAAAATGGTGCAAAGGGGAGGGATTCAAATCTCTAGGGCATTTGGAACCAGTTCTGGGGGAGGTGGGACCAGTACAAACAGGACAGTCTGCACCTGGGCTGGAATGGAACCAATGTCCTTGGGAGTGTTTGCTAGTGCTGTCAGGGAGGATTTAAACTAATGTGGCAGGGGGATGGGTGCAAGAGCATAGAGGCATAGGGGCGTAAAATTAGGGTAGAAGCAATAGGTAGCAAGCTGAAAAGTAAAAGTGACAGGCAGACAAATCCAGGGCAAAAATCAAAAAGGGCCACTTTTCAACATAATTGTATTAGGGGTTGAGTTGTAAAAACAAGCCTGAGGGCTTTGTGTCTCAATGCAAGGAACATTCGTAATAAGATGGATGAGTTGAATGTGCAGCTAGTTATTAATTAATATGATATAGTTGGGATCACGGAGACATGGCACCAGGGTGACCAAGGCTGGGAGCTGAACATCCAGGGATATTCAATATTCAGGAGGGATAGACAGAAAGGGAAAGGAGGTGGGGTAGCGTTGCTGGCTAGAGAGGAGATTAACGCAATAGAAAGGAAGGACATTAGCTTGGAGGATGTGGAATTGATATGGGTAGAGCTGCGAAACACTAATGAGCAGGAAACGTTAGTGGGAGTTATGTCCAGGCCACCTAACAGTAGTAGTGGAGTTGGGGATGGCATCAAACCGGAAATTAGAAATGCTTGCAACAAAGGTAAAACAGTTATAATGGGTGACTTCAATCTACATATAGATTCCTTGGGCAAGAGTGACCATAATATGGTTGAGTTCTTCATTAGGATGGAGAGTGACATTGTTAATTCAGAAATAAGGGTCCTGAACTTAAAGAAAGGTAACTTTGAGGGTATGAGACGTGAATTCGCCAAGATAGATTGGCAATTGATTCTTAAAGGATTTGAAATGCAATAGAAGATATTTAAAGACTGCATGGATGAACGACAATTGTTCATCCCAGTTTGGCAAAAGAATAAATCGGGGAAGGTAGTGCATCCGTGGATCACAAGGGAAATCAGGGATAGTATCAAAACAAAAGATGAACCATACAAATTAGCTAGAAAAAGCAGCCTACCAGGGGACTGGGAGGACAAAGGGCTTAATTAGGAAAGGGAAAATAAATGATGAAAGAACACTGGCAGGGAACATAAAAACTGCCAGTAAACCTTTTTATAGATATGTGAAGAGGAAAAGATTAGTTAAAACAAATGTAGGTCCCTTGCAGTTGGAAACGGGTGAATTGATCATAGGGAACAAAGACGTGGCAGACCAATTGAATTGGTTCTGTCGTCACTAAGGAAGACATAAATAATCTGCCGGAAATAGCGGGGGTCAAATGAGATGGAGGAACTGAGTGAAATCCAGGTTAGCTGGGAAGTGGTGTTAGGTAAATAGAATGGATTAAAGGCCGATAATTCCCCAGAGCCAGATAAGTTGCATCCCAGAGTACTTAAGGAAGTAGGCCCAGATGTAGTGGACGCATTAGTGATAATTTTTCAAAACTCTTTAGATTCTGGAGTGGTTCCTGAGGATTGGAGGGTAGCTAATGTAACCCCACTTTGTAAAAAGGGAGGGAGAGAGAAAATGGGGAATTACAGACCAGTTAGTCTAACATCAGGTGTGGGGAAAATGCTGGTGTCAGTTATTAAGGATGGGGTCGCAGCACATTTGGAAAGTGGTGAATTCATTGGACAAAGTCAGCATGGATTTATGAAAGGTAAATCATGTCTGACGAATCTTATAGAATTTTTCGAGGATGTAACTAGTAGAGTGGATAAGGGAGAACCAGTGGATGTGTTATATCTGGACTTTCAGAAGGCTTACGACAAGGTCCCACACAAGAGATTAGTATGCAAACTTAAAGCACACGGCATTGGGGGTTCAGTATTGATGTGGATAGAGAACTGGCTGGCAGACAGGAAGCAAAGCGTTGGAGTAAACGGGTCCTTGTCAGAATGGCATGCAGTGACTAGTGGGGTACCGCATGGCTCAATGCTGAGACCACAGCTATTTACAATATATATTAATGAACTGGATGATGGAATTGAATGCAACATCTCCAAGTTTGCGGATGACACGAAGCTGGGGGGCAGTGTTAGCTGTGAGGAGGATGCTAGGAGAATGCAAGGTGACTTGCATAGGTTGGGTGATTGGGCAAATGCATGGCAGATGCAGTATAATGTGGATAAATCTGAGGTTATCCACTTTGGAGGCAAAAACAGGAACGTAGACTATTATCTGAACGGTGGCCGATCAGGAAAAGGGGAGATGCAACGAGACCTGGATGTCATGGTACACCAGTCATTGAACGTAGGCATGCAGGTGCAGCAGGCAGTGAAGAAAGTGAATGGTATGTTAGCATTCATAGCAAAAGGATTTGAGTGTAAGAGCAGGGAGGTTCTACTGCAGTTGTACAGGGTCTTGGTGAGACCACACCTGGAATATTGCGTACAGTTTTGGTCTCCTAATTTGAGGAAAGACACTATTGCCATAGAGGGAGTACAGAGAAGGTTCACCAGACTGATTACTGGGATGGCAGTACTTTCACATGAAGAAAGACTGGATAAACTCGGCTTGTACTCTCTAGAATTTAGAAGATTGAAGGGGGGATCTTATATAAACTTACAAAATTCTTAAGAGGTTGGACAGGCTAGATGCAGGAAGATTATTCCCGATGTTGGGGAAGTCCAGAACTAGGGGTCACAGTTTAAGGATAAGAGGGAAATATTTTAGGACCGTGATGAGAAAAAGATTTTTCACACAGAGAGTGGTGAATCTGTGGAATTCTCTGCCACAGAAGGTAGTTGAGGCCAGTTCATTGGCTATATTTAAGAGAGTTAGATGTGGCCCTTGTGGCAGGTATGGGATACTGAGTTTGATGATCAGCCATGATCATATTGAATGGCGGTGCAAGCTCGAAGGGCCGATTGGCCTACTCCTCCACCTATTTTCAATGTTTCTATGTCATTAATATAGGTTGTAAAACTGGGAGACCCAGCACTGGCCTTTGCTGCATCGGTCTAGTTATTGACCCATTTATCCAAGTGAATGGGCTGCCAGGCAAGTGGTCAGTGTTATTCTGGATGGTGTAGGAGCTGCAACATCTCTTGACGTGTCCCTTGTGCTCCTTGGGGAAAGGTGTGAATGTGAAGAAGCGAGTCGCTCGGTGCAAGATTCCAATACTGTTACACCACCAGGCCACAGGATGGAAATGGCTGATTCAGTTTAGTTTCTGGTTCAATCCGAACATTTCACGCTCCCCCCAAACCTACCCGCTCCGACCCCCAACACCGGGAAATTGATCGTGGTGGATAGTGGTTCACAGTTCACCTGGATATCTTTTCATTCTTCTCAATCATTGTCTAATCCCACTATTATTATTCGGGTTACTGCAGAGCAGCAGAATATGGTAACACCTATCCACACCACGGCTGAAGTTGGAAACAGGACTGCGGCTCCAGTGACCTCAACAACAAGGACGGACACAGGTGTGTTGCAGAATTCTTCACGATATAAATTTTGGCTTCATATCTGGTTTGCATCTAATACATGGTCCATAGGTCAGAAGGATAGTGGATTTAGGAAGGCACTGAGAAAAAGAGGATGTTAACATCTGCAGGCAGTAGTTGAAAGGACAGAGGGAGTGATCGTAGAGGCGATGAATCATCCTCATTGAAGATTCAGATGTGCATTAATGCAATGACTGGGGCGAGGCTTTCTGAGAGAGTGAAGAGTATAAGATGGTGCATGAATCGTGGCGACTCTTGTGTTTGGACTCTGTGTAGTCTGCACTGTTGGAGTTATTATGGCCCAAGTTGTGCCTCAGAATCATAGAGGCACCCGGCCTGGAACACGGCTCTTCAGCCCCACCTTGGACACGTCACACAACATGGCCGATCTACTGTAGTCCCACAAGCCGGCGTAAGGCCCATGTCCCTCTAAACCTATCCTATCCATGTACTGATTTTACCATAAAATCCCCGACCCCACCTGAAACCTATGTCATTTGTTTCTTGATTCTTCTCCTCTGGGTAAAAGACTGTGTATTAATCTATGATATATAATAGATCGTGTATCTACTCCTCTCCTGATCCTCATGTATAGGAGGATAGTCACTGAACTTGTGAACACATGACAAAGTATCATTGAAGCCTGGGAGCATGAGGCCACAGAGAGTGGAGCGATGGTGATGGGTGGGACACACTTGGTTGAAGGAGAGCAATTGCAAGGCATTTCCATTATCCATGAGTAAACTGGGTGGTTCATGCATGTGGAAGATAATCCTAGGGAGATTAGCTGGCATCAACTACAGTGTTGCCTCAGGTGATAAGTGCATCTGCACCTCTTCATCAGTGCATTTGTCTACTGTGTTTTTGCTGTGATTTGTTCCCTGTCTGAACACCGGCTATGGAGATGATCACAGTCCCCCAGTGCCCACCCTTCGCAGGTCACACACAGTCCCATCCCCCTGGGGCCCATGCTCCCTGGGTCACACACTGCCCCATCCCCCTGGGGCCCATGCTCCCTGTGTCACACACTGTCCCATCCCCCTGGGCCCATGGGTCACACACTGTCCCATCCCCCTGGGGCCCATGCTCCCTGGGTCACACACTGCCCCATCCCCCTGGGGCCCATGCTCCCTGTGTCACACACTGTCCCATCCCCCTGGGGCCCATGCTCCCTGGGTCACACACTGTCCCCATCCCCCTGGGGCCCATGTTACCTGGGTCACACACTGTCCCATCCCCCTGGGGCCCATGCTCCCTGGGTCACACACTGCCCCATCCCCCTGGGGCCCATGCTACCTGTGTCACACACTGTCCCATCCCCCTGGGGCCCAGGCTCCCTGGGTCACACACTGTCCAAACTGCCTCATCCCCTGGGTCACACACTGTCCCATCCCCCTGGGGCCCATGTTCCCTGGGTCACACACTGTCCCATCCACCTGGGGCCCATGCTCCCTGGGTCACACACACTGCCCCACCCCCCTGGGGCCCATGCTCCCTGTGTCACACACTGTCCCATCCCGGGTCACACACTGTCACATCCCCCTGGGGCCCATGCTCCCTGTGTCACACACTGTACCATCCCCCTGGGGCCCTTGCTCCCTGTGTCACACACTGTCCCATCTCCCTGTGGCCCATGTTCCCTGGGTCACACACACCGTCACATCCTCCCTCGGTCAGACGCTATCCAACCCTCCCCTGCTCACACGCTGCCGTAAGCTGGCAGAGAGGAGCGGCAACACAAAGCCTGGCAAGTGAGATGGATATTATTGAGGAGGTATTTGCATAGGTAGGTGGTTGAACAAAGGCTAGAGATGAAAAAAACAAGGTGTTAGGCGGAAAGATTGAGTGTTGGAGATTATGAAATTAAAGAAAGGAATATAGGAGGCAGGAAATGGGGAGCGGAGAAATCGGCGCTAGACAGTGGAGGGAGTGGGAGGAAATAAGGTGGATGTGTGGTTTGGATTGTTACATAAAATTGGAGAATTCAATGTTCATGCCATTGGATTGTAGGCTACCCAAGCGGAATTTGAGATGCTGTTCCTCCAGTGAGCACGTGTCCAAGGACAGAGAGGTTGCTATGGGAATGGGAAGAGAGTTACAATGGTTGGCAATTGGTCAGACAGAGCATCGACTCGGCGACTGTTCATCCGCCAAGACCTACCGGATTTTCCGTTTACTAACCATTTTTACTCCTCGCGCAGATTTTGCAACTTTTCACACTTGTCTTTTCATCTCTGGCCTTTGTCCAATTATCTTTTAATTTCAAAATAGACTTTATTCAGGTAATAAATATACAATACATAAATCGTGCGAAAAATTCATCTGACATTTCCGGGGGCTATACAAATTATTCAGTAGTCTACATACATTGCTCAAGTTTCGCAAATTTGTCCCCCACCCTTGTCACTCATGTGGCCCACTGGCTTGGAATCCCTTCCCTTTTGTCCAATTATCAGCCTATCAAAAACTCCCCTCACCTGTATCCACCTTACTTACCAGGCTTTGACCTGTCCCTCCTCTTGTCCACATTTCTCCCCACTCACAGCCACCACAATCAGCCTGAAGAAAGGTCCAGACTTGAAACGTCACCTATCCATGTTCTCCAGAGATGATGGTTGGCCCACTGAGTTCCTCCAGCACATTGTCTTATTCCGATATTCTGTTTTGATCATTCTAATTAGGGGGCTGGAACAGTCAGGATGAGGGTTGCTGTTGTAGCGGGAGACAAGGGGACTGGTTCAGATGGTGTTTAGTTTCTCTCTTTGAATATACAGATCTAACGTCTACATTCTCTGAGCTCCTGACACAGTGGAACGACTACCAATTGTTCCAACTGATAAATTTCTATCGGGAGAGACTGAAACCGGCGATTGAAGAAGTGGTTGAAAGTCTCGGCCTCATGATGAGGCAGGAGGGATGTTTCAGTGAACAAGAACACGGGGTAAGTGGAAGGAACACGGTGACTTGTTTCCTGTCACAGAACTGACGGCATCGAGGGGGGAAGAGTGACCAATGTCAGTCCCACACACCTCGCACTCCCTGGGTTGAACAGCGCAATGGAGACACTGATCTCTGATCAGTTTGCGTCCTGTAGATCTGGTATCAGGAATACAACCTGTGACCTGGGGATTTGTGAGAATTGTCCATTCTGATCCAGCTGTTCTTGCTACACATGAATCTGAGCACAACGGTCAGGAAGCAGTAAACTTGTAAACCTGAATCAGAAACAATAATACTTTTCAAGTGTCATCAGTTTCATTGATCACATTTAGTTCAGTTCATGAAACCACAGAGGACATTGGGCAGAAACACAAGGAACTGCTGATCCTGGTTTACAAAATAACACACAATGTGCTGCACAAAATAACTCTGTTTTTGGAGATGCTGTCTGACCTGCTGAATTATTCTAAGACATTGAACTGTTCGCTTATCATTCAATTGATAAATAAAATAAACAAAAGTACATTTGCTAAAATCTACAATATAAACAAACGTCAGTTATTTACACATCTGTGGGAAGAGAAGCTGAGTTAATGTGCAGTGAAAGGGGATGAGCTGCAGGAAATGTACAAGAGAGGGATGTCTTTGATCGGGTAAAACTGGGGCAGGTATAGAAATAAAAAAGTTATCTGATCAATGAGTGAATGTGGGCTCAGAGGGTAAGAATGTAGATGAAAGAACATAATAGCTTCAAACTACAGAGCAGGAAGAAATGCAGGTTGGACTGGACACGTCCATTCCCAGTGGGATACAGTCCATGTGAGGCCAAAAGGAATTGGATTAATTTCACATCAATTTCAACACAGCCATCATTGACCTGAATGGCCTGTTCCAGTGCTGTACACTGCTGTGTTCTCGGACACTGCCAGGTGTGAAGTGAGTTTCACACTGTCAGGACTCTGGGAGTACACGGTTTTTCAGCAGTGTCATGGGTGGACGAAGAGGCGGTTCAATGCCTGGCATTATGCTCAAAACTACCGGAATAGTAAGATTAAACGAGAACTTACCAGTTTGAAGCTTGATCTTTATTTTATGAGGAGGAACGTTGAGGGAGTACGTGAAGAACCCCGCTTACGACGCATGCATGTCATCCTTCAAAGCAGCGGTGTGAGGTCACAGATACACTATAATGACCTAAGATAGTAAGATTATTAAAGAGATACCAGTTTAAGATATGACCATACGAGGGTGGGAGCGGAGGGCATGTATCAAGTTCCTCCTCATAAAGTAAAGATCAAACTTCAAACTGGTAAGTTCTCGTTTAATCTTACTATTTTACTTCCGAGTCACGTGAGTGACTACGTGAAGATTTCAAAGCTCCATGACCTTATGCCGTGGAACAGTCCATGCTCCACAACTGCCTTGGTAGTTTAGGAGAAATTGTTAATGATATTCAAAACATTCATACCAATTATTTAACGTAAATGATAAATATTAACGTATTAATTCAAATCATAACCCTTGTATTCTTCAGGGATAAATTATCATACAGAACTTAATTTTTTTCCCGAAAACGTTCCTAACTGGTTTGTTATAAAATTTCTGAAACGTTTTCTCCGACGACCATCCTGCAGTCCTCAGGATTTGGTCCATGGATACATCAAGGCGTTTTGCTGCGAATGTAGCTGCAGCCCTCGTGGAGTGAGATTTAAATATGTTAGTGTCCACTCCCGCCTTTCTTAACCCATATTCCAGCCACCGCGAAATGGTCTGAGTTGACACTCTACGGTACGGTTTCTTATGGCTGATTAAAAAAGCCATTTCCTTGCCTCTGATAGCCTTTGTCCTTTCAATGTATAACAAAACGCGCTTCACTATACAGAGGCGTTCGTCCTCCGGGTAGGCCATAAATTCTATGACCTGCCCCGCTGATCCTGGTCTATTTTGTTTAATAAGGTCCTGAATCACAAAAAAACAAACTTCCTGCCGCCATAGTCAAGCCACCCAGTCTTAATATTTGCAATAACTGGACCCTTTGCGCTGTGACCAGCGCCATCAGCATTACCATTTTCCTAGTTAGTTTGTCCAGAGTTAATGCTGTAGCCGGCGACCAATTCCTTAGCATGGTCAGGACCACACTTACATCCCAGATTTGGTTATATCTTGTTTTGGGTGGCTTGGTGTTAAAGATGCATCTCAAAAGTTTAACTACCAGAGGATGTGATCACACAGACTGTCTTTCTGTTCCTTGCCACAAATAACTTGACAATGCACTTCTGGCACTAATCACAGTGTTGTAACTAAGTCCTTCATAGTGCAGGCTGGTGAGAAAACTCTAGCACCGCCGGAACATCCTTATTTCTGTGGTCCAGATTGTTTTTATGGCAGTAATTAGTCCATTTTCTAATATGACCTAAATACTGTTTTTGTGTAGACCTTCTTTGTGCTGCAGTGATCATGTCTACAGTTCTTTTTGATAGCCCAATGTCCCGTAACGGGTCTTTTAGAGTCTACAACCCAATAAATCAATATTTTCTATGGCGTGGGTGGCTATCCTGAGTTACTGGATGCACCAGCAACTTAGGACTATGTCTTAAAGTTATACATGGTTCCAGCACCATGTCCTGTATCACGGAGAACCATGGTTGGGTAAGCCAATCAGGTACTTTGAGAATCCCCCCTTAGTACCCCATTGATTAGTCAGAAAAGGAGGAAATGCATAAATGAACCATTTCCCCCAGTGCAGTGAGAATGCATCTGTAGCTTCTGCCCCAGGATCTGGTTCCCATGATACTTACCTCGGTAATTGGTGATTTAACCTGGATGCAAAAATCAATATCCGGCCTTCCATACTTTACTGTGATTTCAGCAAATACCGTTCTATCCAACATCCATTCAGTATTTTCAATAATTGTTCGTGACCTGGTGTCTGCCACTGAATTAGTATCCCTGGTAGATACGTAGCCGATAACCAAATATTCCTTTGGACACACCATTGCCAAATTGAGTTTGACGATTCATCACAAGATGTTGATATATTTCCACCCATATGATTTATATATGCCACCACTGAGGTGTTATCTATCTGCAATCTAACATGCTGCTGTTTCATTCCTGAGCAATACGATTTTAGCCCATAAAACGCACTTAACATTTCTAAGTAATTTATACCCTTAGTGTTAAGTAGGTTAGCTTCTTGTATATTCCATCTCCCCCACAGCTCGAGATGGTATCAGTTGCACACCAACCAATTGCACTGGCATCTGTTTGTAATACCACAGACGGGTTGTCAATAACTACTGGGTTGGAGCAATACTTAACATTGTGTTACCACCATTGTAATTCTTTTATGGCTTCAAGTGTTAGCTCCATTGGCCATCAAAATGGCCTCTACTAATTTTGAGTGCTCTAATCCTTTTGTAACTCTGTGGCTTTTCCTATTGGTAAAGTCATTAACATATTAAATGTGTTAATGGTGTCAATTTTGACTTAATTGAATGGATAATGAATCCCAGCTCTTCAAACAATTGTTTTGTGGCAACCACTGCCTGACATGCCAATTAAAAAGTTATTCCCACAATAAGTATAGCATCCAACTATGCCATTACTCTATGATTTTGTTGTTACGGCAATGCCAAAGATGGTTTAAGAATTTTACCTCTGATGAGTATTGTATAGTAAGCATCTTTAAGATCAATACTTGCCATAAAGTAGCCTGCTGAAACTAACTCTTTAGCAGTGCTAAAAGTATCCATTTTAAAATGAACATATTGCACAACATTGTTAAGCGTTGATAAACCAACAATAATACGGCAACCCCCATCTTTCTTATCTCTAATAAATATGTTTGAGACAAATTCCTGTTGTTCAGGTTTGGTTTGTTCAATTACCCCTTTAGTGAATAATCTTTGTAGTTCTATGTGAGCTTTAGCTTGTTCCAATTTAGTAAGCATGTATATTCTGTCCGGTGTATGTTGTACTGGAGGGTTTTGTTTGTGTATAACTCTATCAGATATCCCGTAATACTGCTAAGGATATATCTGTCCATAGTTATATTACACCATGCTTCCAAATGAAGTTGCAATGTCCCTCCAACTTCCGTGCTCCCAATAAATTCTGGAGCCCCAGATTCACCTACCTCCATGGTTATCGGTGAATCGAGTTATTTTCTTGGTTTCATTCGTGGTTGTGGAGGGCCTTGAGGTTTAGGTTGGGGTAGATGCTGAAGTAGAGGCTTTCGCATCTTCCACAGTGGTCGTCCTGGGCCAAACCCTAAAAAGGACGCTGCTGCTGGGTACCTCTGGCCTCTCTCCAATTCTTTGTACTATTATTATAAAAACGACCTTTCTTAGGAGGCCCATAAGGTTGATATCTTTTCCCCAGATATCCTTTGGATGCTCTAATCAGCCCCAAAGTCTTAGCCTCCTCATCCAAATCTTTAACCTGTTTGGACAGGTCTCCTCCAAATAACAGGGTTTTGGGGTCTTATAGGCCTTTGCTTACATAGTATAGCGAACCTAGGGTCTAGAGCTGGCTGAATGGCCCTTTTTCTAATATTATTTAGTTCAAACTGCACGTTGCAAAATAGTGCAAAAGCATCCTTGTGGTCACTAGTCATGTCCACCTTTTCTAACGTGCGGGCCAAGGCTGTTATGCCCACCGTGAGACCTTTCAGGGCATTTTGGATTTTAATATCCTGACTCCTAATGGCCTGCCCAACATGTCTTCAAATGCACCGGTTGACACTGGCTACATTAAGAGCACCACAATTTCCCGGGGGTAAATGCCTTGCCAACACCTCAGCAAAAGTATTAGCTTGAAGTTGATGGGTGGACATATATTCAATACTGAGAGCCATCCTGTCCTCGAGATCCTTCCCAGTTTGTTCCTGCTGGAAGTACTAGCCCACCATGTCCAGCAGGTTGTTTTTCTCCCCTTCAATAGGGGAAGGTGGCTCCATCTCCTGCTCAGATTCTGACCCAGTCAGACCTTCAATACCCTCCTCAGAGGAGTCTGATATGTCATGCAGCCCTTTTTGGGAAACTGCTGTGGGACATATTTTGCCCACTGTGGCTATCCTCCATATCCCGGAGCCTGCCACTCTGGAGAATTTCCTCCAGCAACCGCTCCAGCCGACTTCCATGCTCTCGGGCACTAGTCGATCGCGGGTGCTTTAATATATCGGACCGCTCCTGCCGACCTTGGTGCTCTCGGGCACTATGCCTACGTCGGTCCCCATGCCTACGGGCACTGGTCGCTCCCGGCCGCCCGATATACTCATGCCGCTCCTCACGGTCCCGGTACTCACGGGCACCTCTACCCGTTTGGGGTGGAGTTTGGCACTTGCTCCCTTATGGGAGATGCTGGTGCCGACATTCGTTGCTGCCTGCTGCTGGTCAGTAAACGACAGCGACATCTGTAGCTCTGTGCTGACGTCCGTAGCTGGCTGCCTGCTGCTGTTCAGAAACCGGCAGCGACGTCTATGGCTCTGTGCTGACGTCCGTTGCTGGCTGCCTGCTGCTGTTCAGAAACGGCAGCGACGTCTATAAAGAAAAGGTAAGGAACATTTTTCTTACCTGTGCTGGTTCTCAGCCTGCCGTTTGGGAGGAACGTCCTTCCTCCCGCAGCCCCACGGACCCCGTAGCGTAGGTCCTTGGGCTGTTGTCCGAGATGTCGGGCTGACGGCTACGGTGTACTCCTGTCGGCGTTCTTTCCCCGGCCAGCTGAAGTTGCACCAACTCCAGCTAAGGGACTATCTTGCTAGTGGCCGTTTGCTGGCTACCTGCTGCTTGCAGATTCCACCCTTGCCAGCTTTAAACAGCCTGCCTGTAGGAAAAAGTAAGGAAATAAACGACGTTCCCGTACCTTTCTATTGCAGGTTCGAAAAACCCTGCCGTTTGGGAGGAACGTCCTTCCTCCCAACAATGACGAGTTGCAATGCGTGTAGCGATATGGCACTCATGCGTCGTAAGCGGGGTTCTTCACGTAGTCACTCACGTGACTCCGAAGTAAAATATACCATCACTGAACAGCTAATTCCCTCCCCATTAGCCTTGTCTCATTCACTTCTCCATATATTCATTGTTGTTCTTCACAGAATATCGCTGAGCTCGTGGTAAAGAGAAACCGCAGAGACAGTTCCACACTCTTCGTCAGTCTGGTGATGGAGAAGGGTAACCGTGCCCGGCGGGTGATGTGGGAATCATTTGTGAAAATGCAGAATGAATTACCAAAGCTGAACAAAATACTGAAAGAAATCCAGGAGCTCGGTACGGTAAATCAACACTGAACTGAATATCACATTGAAACACTGGAGGTAACCATGTTATTCAAGTCTGGTTTAATGAATGTTCGTTGGTTTCAACAGGTCCTGATCCACATGAATACATAAACATCCTCAGAGGTTTATCTGTATTACCCTCTCATATGGAAGGTGAGTGTTTGAATGTACAGTTCGCACCAATGACTTGTTGGAATTGATGTAATACTGAAATTGTTCAGAGCTTTTCAGAATCGGAAATCAGAAGATCAAAGGCTCAGCAATTGTTGGACACGGGAATTCACTATGGATTGCTTCTATATCTGTAGATGCAGGTTAAGCTTAGTTTAGTGTATTGTCACATGTACTGAAGTACGTTGAAAAGCTTTTGTTGCGTTCGGCACGGGCTAGAAGGGTCGAGATGGCCTGTTTCCGTGCTGTAATTGTTATATGGTTTGTTATAAGGTAATAATTTAGTCAGCAGAAAGACAATACGTGATTATAATCGAGCCATTTACAGAATAGATAAACTATGAGGGAATAACGTTTAGTGCAAGGTAAAACGAGGAAAGTTCGATCCAGGATAGTCCGAGCGTAACCGAAGAGGTAGTTCGTAGTTCCCAGATCACTCGATCTCTGACATACACTGGAACTATTATACTGCATTATTTCAACTCCTCCTCACCTTTCACCCCACCAGCCGTCACATACAACAAATCATCCTCCGCCATTTCCGCCACCTCCAACGTGACCCCACCACTCGCCACATCTTCCCATCTCCCCCATGTCTGCCTTCCGCAAAGACCGCTCCCTCCGCAACTCCCTTGTCAATTCTTCCCTTCCCTCCCGTACCACCCCCTCCCCGGGCACTTTCCGTTGCAACCGCAAGAAATGCCACACCTGTCCCTTCACCTCCCCCCTCGACTCCGTTCAAGGACCCAAGCAGTCGTTCCAGGTGCGACGAAAAGTTCACCTGCATCTCTTCCAACCTCATCTACTGCATCCGCTGCTCTAGATGTCAGCTGATCTACATCGGTGAGACTACGCAGAGGTTGGGCGATCGTTTCGCCGAACCCTCCGCTCCTCCGCAAGAACCTACCGGTGGCTCACCACTCAACTCCCCTCCATTCCCAATCCGCCTCCTCTCTCTCATGGGTCTCCCAATCCGACCTCTCTTTCCCCTGAAATCTCCTCCAACAGCGCTCATATTCCGCCTGCTGAGCCCCGTCGCCTCTCCTTCATAGAACAGCACCGATCCCCAAGCATTGGGAGCAGAGTCCGTAGACATTGGCATGAACATTGAATACTCCGCCAATTTTGCTAGCCCCTGAGCCCTGCTCAAGGGCTCCCCTCTCCTTCCCCCCCTCGATATCTTGAACTCCAAGCCCACTGCCCTCTCCTCCTCCCTCCTTCACCCCCTCTCTCCCGACTTCCCCTCCACCCACCCCCCTTTATCATCTCTCAGGCTCCCTCTCACGGTATTCCTGCCAGAAATGACACACTCTCCTCCCCCTTCTGAAGTCCTGAGTCTCGACTATTTTTCTCAAGACCCAATCTCTCCAGTCCTGAGTCCCAACATTGTCTACACTGCATTATTTGTTCCCTCCATCCTCGTTTGACCCTTTCTCCCCTTAGGATGCCTTCCACTATGTACAAAGACTCTTCTCTTCAACTCCTGCCAGGCGTCTGTGAATCTCTTTCTACACTTGATCTTCCTCCACATCTTTAACCCCACATCAGGTCCATGGAAGAGTCTTCCTATACCACACTGTGTAAACCACAATCTCACTCCATAGAGTCGAGACACTCTGTGAAATCCTCACACTCTTCATAGGGTCTCCGATGTGTAACCCCACACACTCCTTAGATAGATCCTCTGACACACTGTGTAGACCCCACACACTCCTGGATAGAGTCCTGACATCTCCCCACTGTGTAACCCCACAACACTCTCTCCTCTGACACACTGTCCCCACACACTCCTGGATAGAGTCCTGACACACTGTGTAACCCCACACATCTTTCTGGATAGAGTCCCTGACACCTCTGTTTTCCCACACACTGGATTTCTCTCTCTTGACACACTCTATCCCACACACTCCTGGATAGAGTCCTCTTCGTCACTCTCGTAACCCCACACACTCCTGGATAGAGTCCTGACACACTGCTGTGTAACCCTCACCACTCTCCGCTGGATAGAGTCCCTGACACACTGTGTAACCCCACACACTCCTGGATAGAGTCCCTGACACACTGTGAACCCCCACACACTCCTGGATAGAGTCCTGACACACACTGTGTAACCCCACACACTCTCTGGATCTCTGAGTCCTGACACACTGTGTAACCCCACACACACTCTCTCGCGAGTCCCCTGACACACTGTGTAACCCACACACTCCTGGATAGAGTCCTGAACACTGTGTATCTCTCCACACACTCTCTGGATAGATTCCTCTCACATGTGTAACCCCACACACTCTCTGGATAGAGTCTCTCTCACTCTGTGTCTCTCCTCTGTCACACTCCTGTAGAGTCCCTGTCTCTCACTTTGTAACTTCCTCCACTCTCTTCTCCTCTCTCTAGAGTCTCTGACTCACTGTGTAACCTCGCACTTTTTCTCCTTACTGCACAGTAACCCCCACAGCTCCTTCTTGTGTGAACCCCACACACTCCTTGAAGGGAGTCCTGACACATTCTGTAATCTTGAATGTTGAGTTTTGAGTTGAGCCATCTAACAGTGTCCCCATTATCTGCCGTTTCCCGTGCAAGATGTTCAACACAAACACAAGGAGACTCTGCGAGCACAGACTGAAACACTGAGCGTGAACACGATCCAGATGAAGGAGAAGGTTAAGGTTTTCCAGTTGCTTGATCGATACGCTGAGCTCACAATCATCTCCACTGTTCGAGATCGGACACTGGTGGAACATGAGCTGCTGGCAAGAGGTCGGGATCATGAAGAGTGGAGAGAGAAATGTCTCCGGAGAGAATTGGAAAAAATCAGGACAGATCAATTGTTCCAGAGCAGCTTTACCCGGAGTAAATCCCGATCTGGGTGTACAGCATCAGTGGTCGGAGTCGCGGGGATCGGAAAAACAACATTGGTGCAAAAGATTGTTCATGACTGGGCCACGGGGAAAATATACCAACACTTCCAATTTGTCTTCAGTTTCAAATTCCGAGATTTGAACACTATTAACTGCAGAATAACCCTGAGGGAACTGATTCTGGATCAGTATCCTTACTTTAAGAATATCCTGGGAGAAGTCTTGAAGAACCCAGAGGGATTGCTGTTTATATTCGATGGTTTGGATGAATTCAAGGGTAGAATCGATTTTTCTGACAGTCGGAGAGATACAGAACCTAAGCATCAGTGCCCAGATCCCGAGTGGTGGTGTGAAGTGTCTGACATTGTGTACAGTTTAGTCCAGCACAAGCTTCTCCCAGGGTGTTCAGTGCTAGTGACCACCCGCCCCACTGCGTTACATTTACTGGAAAAGGCAGAGATCACTGTCTCGGCTGAAATTCTGGGATTTGTTGGTGAGGAACGGAAAGAATATTTCACCAGGCATTTTGAAGATCAGACGGTGGCAGCAGCTGTTTTCAAACATGTGAAGGAGAACGAGATCCTGTACACCATGAGCTACAACCCCTCCTACTGCTGGATCCTCGGCCTGACACTGGGCCCCTTCTTCACACAAACACACCGGGACCCGCAGCGGGTTCCCAAGACCATCACCCAACTATATTGCTGCTTTATTTACAACATCCTGAAAAACCACGGCCGTGAGATTGAGAACCTTCGTGAGGTGTTACTGAGGGTTGGTCAGATGGCCTTCACTGGAGTGTCCGAGAAGAACATTGTGTTCACAGATGGAGATTTGATCAAATACAATCTGCAGCCTTCCCAGTTCCTGTCCGGGTTCCTGATGGAACTTTTGGAGAGAGAGGATTCAGCCCGGAGCGTGGTGTACACCTTCCCCCACCTCACTATCCAAGAGTTTGTAGCCGCACTCGCACAATTCCTGACTGTAGATCCCGACGATATCATGAAATTCCTGTCTGAAGCTCACAGCACAACAGACGGGCGATTTGAAGTATTTCTCCGTTTTGTCGCTGGTCTCTCCTCCCCACGGGCAGCTCGGGTCCTGGAGGAGTTTCTGGGTCCATTTCCTAATGAAACAACCTGCCGAGTAATTGACTGGGTGAAGGAGGAGGTTAAACGGCAGGCTGGAAACAAAGGGGGCGACGATGGTAAACGGAGGCTCCTGAACACGATGCACTACCTGTTTGAATCTCAGAATCCTGCACTGACTCAGCAGACACTGGGATCTGTGGAAACACTTTCATTCCGTGGACTGGAATTGACCCCAATTGACTGTGCGGTCCTGTCTCATGTCATCAGGCCCTGTGATACAATGAAACACCTCGATCTGTGGAACTGCCGCATTCAGTGTGAAGGTCTCCAGCGGCTGGGACCGGCTCTGCAGAAGTGTCAGCACTTGGGGTAACTGGCCGTTTGATGCTAACACTGAACTCTAAAATTGTTTCACTATTTGGTTCTTCCGTCCAGCACCCCTTCTATGGGGCCGGACGCCAATGTGCACGAGGGGCACCCGTCCTATTTACCGTACCCCAGGTTGGCGGTGAACCATTCCTTCACCCCTCCCCCCCCCCCCCCCACCCTTCCCCCCCCCCCCCCCCACACCCCGCCCCCCTCCCCCCCCCCCCCCCCCCCCCCCCCCCACCCACCCCCCCCAGAACGGGTCAACGTGTGTTGTAGCCGTTCTCTGCCCTTTGGGGAACAGAAGTTGTCTATCTCACCTGGGATTCAGTGACCTGGGAGATTTCGGAGTGAAACTGGTGTCTGCGGCTCTGAGGAACGCGGACTGAAAAATACAGAGACTGGAGTAAATCCAAAACTGTGAGAGGTTGTGTTTACAGTCACTGGATGTGTGGCACTGAATATTAATATGACCAGTAATTGTGTCACTGATAAACACTGGGGATTTGCACCGTCTCCTGTCTCTCTGTGTCCCTCACCCTCACTCTCTCTCATTTCCAGGCTGGAAAATGTCGGTCTCACAGATTCTGGAGCCGAAGTTCTCGTCTCCGCTCTCAGTACAAACCGAACGGTGACGATGCTGGAGCTGGGATACAACTCCCTCACCGATGAATCTGTTCCCGCTCTCCGCCGCCTCGTACTGAACCTCCCGAGTCTGAAGCTGATTTGGTGAGTGTTTGTATTAATGTTTAATGTGACAGTCTTAGAATAAAGGGGAGGCCATTTAAGACTGAGGTGAGAAAAAACTTTTTCACCCAGAGTGTTGTGAATTTGTGGAAATCCCTGCCACAGCGGGCAGTGGAGGCCAAGTCACTGGATGGATTTAAGAGAGAGTTAGACAGAGCTCTGGGGGCTCGTGGAATCAAGGGAAATGGGGAGCAGGCAGGCACGGGAAATTGATTGGGGACGATCAGCCATGATCACAATGAATGGCGTTGCTGGCTCGAAAGGCTGAATGGCCTCCTCCTGCACCTATTTTCCATGTTTCTATGCTTCTATAAAATAGAAAATAGAAACATAGAAAAATAGAAAATAGATGCAGGAGGAGGCCATTCGGCCCTTCGAGCGAGCACCACCATTGTGATCATGGCTGATCGTCCCCCATCAATAACCCATGCCGGCGTTTTCCCCATATCCCTTGACTCCAATAGTTCCTAGAGCTCTATCTAACTCTCTCTTAAATCCATCCAGTGACTTGGCCTCCACTGCCCCACATTGGGAACATTTTTCCTGCATCTAGCTTGTTCTGTCATTTTATGCTCCTAATATCCTCTTCACAGTTTAGACTGCCACCCAGCTTTGTGTCATCCGCAAACTTGCTAGTGTTGCTCCTAATTCCCTCTTACAAATCATTAATATATATGGTAAACTGCTGCAGCCCCAATACCGAGCCTTGCGGCACTCCACTCGCCACTGCCCGCCATTCTGAAAATGACCCGTTCACTCCTACTCTTTGCTTCCGGTATGCCAACTAATTTTCTATCCATGTCAACACCCAACCTCCAATACCATGTGCTCTAATTTTAGTCACCAGTCTCCCGTGCGGGACCTTATCAAAGGCTTTCTGAATGTCTAGATACACTAAATCCACTGGCACCCCTTCATCCATTTTACTTGTCACATCCTCAAAAAATTCCAGAAGATTAGACAAGCATGAGTTCGCTTTCGTACACCCATGTTGACTTGGACCAATCCTTTTACTGCTATCCAAATGCCTCATTATTATCTCTTTAATAATTGACTCCAGCATCTTTCCCACCACCGAAGTCATGCTAACTGGTCTGTAATTCCCCGTTTTCGCTCTCGCTCCTTTCTTGAAAAGTGGGATAACATTAGCTCCACATGAACTGATCCTGAGTCTATTGAACATTGGAAAATGATCACGGATGCGTCCACTATTTCTAGAGCCACCTCCCCGAGGACCCTGGGATACACACCATCAGGCTCATGGGATTTATCAGCATTGAGTCCCTTTAGCCTACCCACTATTATTTATCGCCTAATGAAAATGTATTTTAGTTCCTTTACCCCCGTAGATCACGGTCCTCCAGTACATCCAGTACATCTGTGGGATTGTTTGTGTCTTCCTTAGTGAAGACAGATCCGAAGTACCTATTGATATCAGGGGATCCGCGGGCTTCTCCTGTGATTTTGTACTGTAAGTGTTGTTGAAATATTAACCCCAGTTCCTGTTATTGACACAGTTTGTTAATCTGATTATTTCCTCTTCATTCCTCAACCTGTTTCAGGCTGTGGGGGAATAAATTCAGTGCAGATGGACGGAACCAGCTGAGTAGTCTTCCGAGAATCAGACCCGGACTAAGACTGACCGTGTGAACATCTCTAGTGTGAACGTCACCGCCCTGGGGACCGGAATATTGTTGGCCGATTCACCGCACTCCCCTTGAAACGGCCGCCCTCCCCTCGAAACGGCCGGCGCGCCGGGATTAAACACCAACGGTTCCCGGGCGGGCTGTGTCATAGAAACATAGAAATATAGAAAATATGTGCATGAGTAGGCCATTCGGCCCTTCGAGCCAGCACCGCCATTCATTGTGATCATGGCTGATCATCCCCTATCAATAACCCGTGCCTACCTTCTCCACATATCCTTTGACTCCACTCGCCCCTAGAGCTCTATCTAACTCTCTCTTAAATCCATCCAGTGACGGCCTCCACCGCCCTCTGTGGCAGGGAATTGCATAAATTCACAACTCTCTGGGTGAAAACGTTTTTTTTTTCTCACCTCTTAAATTACCTTCCCTTTATTCTAAGACGGTGGCCCCTGGATCGTGACTCACCCAACATTGGGAACATTTCCCCTGCATCTTGCTTCTCCAGTCCTTTTATAATTTTATATGTTTCTATAAGATGGGCCCCTCATCCTTCTAAACTCCAGTGAATACAAGCCTAGTCTTTTCATTCTTTCCTCATATGACAGTCCCGCCATCCCAGGGATCAATCTCGTGAACCTATGCGCTGCACTGATTCAATCACAAGGATGTCCTTCCTCAAATTAAGAGACCAAAATTGTACACACTATTCCAGATGTGGCCTCACCAGATCCCTATATAAACTGCGTCGTCAGAGGCGGCACTGCCTGCCGTCACGTCACCCGGATTCGCGGTGCTGCTGCTGGTGCCGGATATCCGGTACTGCCCCCAGTCGGAGACATGTGAATTGCAGCCGGACCTGATGTCATCATTAGCGGCCCCCCGATCTTGGTGCGGAACGATGGTGACAACAGCTACAATGTTCAAACTGTTCATTCACACAACGATGTCTGTTACTGCTTTATCATCTGTAAATCATATGTGAATTGTTTATTACATTTTAATATTTGTAAAGTTTATTGATGTATAGCCTACTAATATTTGCAAAACTCAATAAACACTTGTCAATTCTGGATCCCTGTCGAATTGCTGATCACTTGAGCAGAAATAGGTGATCTTCCCTTCTGCATCCATTCTTTATTCACTCCGTTCACACCCTCCATTCCCAAACCTTTCTCCGCTGCTTTCTCTCTCCGTTTACCCTCGCGTATTCTCCCCCCTTCTTCTACTCTACCATGAATAACCATCTGTCTCCCCGTACCTTCACACTCCCTCCTGCACCAACCCCCCTATTACCCCCTACTGCCCCCTCTCCTGTACCCCACCTCTTGCATCCCACCACCTGCACCCTCCTTCTGCACCCCTCTCCTGCTGCCACCCATTCTGCACCATCCTTCCTATACCCCCTACAGCCTTCCTCTGCTCCCCATCTCACACTCCCTCCTGCTCTCCCCTCCTCACCCGCTCGTCCTCAGCCCGTGTGTCAAATTCCCCTCCTGCTTTGCCTTCGTGCTACCCCTCCTCGTACCCCTCATTCCCTCCCCATTCGCTCCCTTAATTCCGTCCCACTCATTCCCTCCCCCTCATTCCCCACCGATAATTCCCACCCGCTCATTCCCTGCCCCTCATCCTCCCTCATTCATCCCTCCTCATTCCCTCCCACTAATTCCTTCCCCCTCATTCCCTCCCCATTCCGTCTCCCTCATTCCCTTCCCCTCATTCGCTCCCCCCATTCCCTCCCCCTCATTCCCTCCCACTAATTCCTTCCCCCTCATTCCCTTCCCCGCATTCCCTTCCCCTCCTTCCCACTCATTCCTTCACCCTCATTCCCTCTCGCTCTCCTCTCCCCATCATCTTCACCCCCCCCATTCTCTCCCCTCTCACATTCAACCCCCATATCCCTCCCTCATTCCCTTCCCTCCCTCATTCTCCCCTCACATTCTCTCCCCCCCCCCCCCCTCCCCACCCCGCCGTTCCATCCTGGATACCAGCATATATAGCAGGATGACTGGATGGCAGAAGCCAAAGAGTGGCAAGTAAGGAATCTTTTTCATGTTGGCTGCCAGTGACTAGTTGAGTTCCGCAGGGCTCGGTGCCGGGGCGCTACTCTTCACGTTGTATATTAATGACTTGAACGAGGGGATTGAAGGCTTCGTGGCAAAGTGATACGAAAATAGCTGGAGGTGTAGGTAGTGTAGAGAGAGCAAGGACTCCGTAGAAGGACTTGGACAAGGTGGGAGATTGGGCAGATAAGTGGCAAATGGAATATAGAGCGCACGGTGTGGAGTCGTGCATTCTGGTAGTAGGAATAAAGGTGTATACTATTTTTTAAATAGGTCGAATATCCAGAAATCGCATATACAATGAACTTGGGTGTGAGATACAGGGAGAGATTGTGAAAACTAGGTATCTATTCCATGGAGCGCAGGAGGATGATGGGAGATCAAAAAGAGGTGTACAAAATCATGGGAGCAATAGATCGCGTAAATGCCCAGAGCCTTTTGCCCAGTCGGGGAATCGATGACCAGAGGACATCGGTACAATGTGAAGGGGAAATCCGAGGGGTAACCTTTTCACACAATGGTAGTGGGCGAATGGAACAAACTGCCGGAGGAGGTAGCTGACGAAGAGACTATCCCATCTATTAATACACATTTGGATAGGTACATGGATAGAACAGGTTTGGAGGGATATGGACCAAGCGCAGGCAAGTGGGATTATTGTAGCTGGGGCATTGCTGGCCTGTGTGGGTGAGTTGGGCCGTAGGGCCTGTTTCCACACTGTATCACTCTGTGACTAGTGTAGCTGGGAGATTGTTGGCCGGTGTGGGCAAGTTGGGCCGAAGGGCCTGTTTCCGCAATGTATCACTCTAAGACTCTATTGGGGCAGGTTCCCAAAAAAGTTCATCAGCAAGTTGAATCAGTAGTAAAGAAAGCAAACTCAATGTAGGTTAACATTTATTTCAAGATGGGTTGTGTGCAAGCAAATAGGAATATAACTAGATTAAGTGGGACCCGTTGGGTCCCAGCATCACACGGGAGGGCTGGACACCCAACACAACATTCCACCTCACCACCAATTCCAATATTGCTGGCCAGTGGGGGGGGGTACTTTCTGTTGCGCTAGTATGAGTGTTGTGGGCCAAAGGTACTGGTTTCCAGAGGGCTAGTGTGGAGTTTGTGGGCCGAATGGATTTTTGGGCTGGCAGCTCAGTCACTGAGGGCTGGCAGTACAATTACTAAGGCCTGGCAGTACAATCACTCGGACCTGGCAGGCAGTCTGGTGGCTGAGAAACTGCCAGAAATTCTGAACAAAACAAGTGACAGACTGTAAGAGAGAAGGGGGAAGAGGGTGGACTGAATGGATTATTGAGCTGGCAGTTCAGTCACTTACAGCTGGGGGGCTGGCAGTTCACGAACTCACGGCTCGTGGGCTGGCAGTGCAGTCACTCACGCCTGGTACGCTGGCAGTTCACTCAGTCACCCCATCTACCTTCAGCCCACCCCCCCCCCCCACACTCTGCTCCTTGCCATTTTCCTCCCACCCACACATTCAGTGCATCTCCCCACAATCTCCCCCAATGCACACTTAGTGGCTCTCCCACTAAGCAGCCATTCCTGCCTATTAGGTTCCTATTGCGATGAAGAATATGCAGGCATCAAAAGTGCAAAAAGGATTTATTAAAGTTTTAAATCTGAATGACTCTTAAAATATAAGAACAATTTAAATGTTAAAGATGAGAATTAATTAAAGTTGTTTCTTGTTGTGTCTCTTGTGTTCTGCTGCTCACTGCCTCGTGATGACTATTTCCCGGTGATTAAAAAAGAGACAATTTTAATATAGAGAAATTCAGAGGTCTAATTTTAAGAAAGAAAATCTGAGAATTTATCTCAGAAGTCATCATTCAACAAAGCACGTTTTTAATGACAACATTCTTGGTCGATGTTCCATCCTTCAGGAAACCTTTGACATTTCCCGTAATCTTTCCACCAAAAGGCTTAATGTTGCTGCAGACATCTTGAAGAGTTCTGTCCACAACTTCAAAGCTTTCTCTCCTAATCATCACTAACAATGACTTTCACTTGCCTCATGAAATGTGCCGTCTTAGAGTCCTTCTCGATGTTGCACAATGTATCCTCGGCAACTTGGATGGGTATCTTGAATCTAGAATGTGCAGTTCTTCCACCTGGCATTAACGCAGCTGCTATCCCAGAAGATGCTACAGCAATAGCCACATCACCTTGACCTCTAACTTTTCCTGACATGGTGTCGAAAAAGCAGCCTAAAGACAATTTCAGTTGTTAATGAACACTGAAGATTTTGTGCAAAATATTTTATTGAGGTGGGGGCTGTCAGGGTGGGGTGGGGGGTGGCAAATGTCGTGCAACCAAGGGAGGGGCGCAGCTTCAGGCGGGGTTCTCGTGAGCTGATGAGAAGGGGGGGGGGGGGGTGTCAGCATGCAGGGGATGTGGGCGGCATCAGTAGGGGGTGCGTCCTATAGCCGGGTGGAGGGCAGCATCCTGAGATGGGTGATTCAGTGGAGGGGGGGGGGGGGGGGGGGGAAGTGAGCGATTCACTCATGACCTCTGGACTCACTCACTGCCTTGGGATTAATTCATGGCCTTTGAACTGACTGATTCTCACAGCTTGTGGACTGACTGATGCCCGACTTCTCGAGTCACCTCCGACTTTTGTAAACTGAAAACTGTAACATGTGCATTGAGGAACAGCTTCTTCCTGACAGCCATCACGCTATTAAACAAACAAATAAGCTCTGAACTACGAAATACTATATTAGTTGTTCTATTGGTTGATCACACACACACTCCACCTCACACAGACTCACACTCACAGACCCATTCACACTCACATACACTAATTCACACATACACATACTCATTTACACACACATTCACACTCATTTGCACACACATTCTCACACACACACACAGACACAGTCACACACACAGAGTCATACACACACACATTCACACACACACACAGACTCATTCACACACACACACACAAACTCAATGACACACATTCACGCACAGACTAATTTACACACACGGACTCATTCACACACACGGACTCATTCACACGCACACACACAGACTCATACACACACACATACACAGACTCATTCATACACACACACACAGACTCATTCACTCAAACACACAGACTCATTCACACAAACACCCAGACTCATTCACACAGACACAGACGCATCCTCCACCTCAAGACGCCGCCCTCTGGGTGGCAAACATCGTGCAGCTAAGGGAGAGGCACAACTTCAGGCGGGGGATCTCGTGAGCTGATGAGAAGGGGGAGGGTGTCCTCATGCAGGGGATATGGGCGGCTTCAGTAGGGGGTACATCCTAAAGCCAGGCGGAGGGCAGCGTCTTGAGGTGGGCGATGTCAATGGAGGGGGGGGGGGGGGGGGGTGGCGAGTGACTTACTGATGACCTTTGGACTCACTCACTGCCTTGGGATTAACTCATGGCATTTGGACTGACTGACTCTCACGGCTTGTGGCCTGACTGATGCCCGACTTCTGTAGTCACGTCCGACTTGTAAACTGAAAACTGTAACATCTACATCGAGGAACAGCTTCTTCCTGACAGCCATCACGCTATTAAACTTAACAAATAAGCTCTGAATTACGAAAGACTATTATTTGTACTATTTGTTGATCACACACACCCTCCACCTCACACAGACTCACGCACACACACACACACGCACACACACAGACTGAGTCACACACACTGACTCACTCACACACACACACACATATACACACAAACTCATATAAACACACACTCATTCACACACACAGAGACTTATACACACACTCATATACACGCACTTAGACTCATATACACACAGTCATATACACACCGAGTCATATACACACACGCACTCAGACTCATTCACATACACATATTCACACACATACTCATTCACACACACACATACTCATTCGCATACACATATTCACACACAGACTCATTCACACACACACACAGACTCATTCACACTCATTCACACACACACAGACTCATTCACACACACATCTACACACACGCACACAGTCATTCACACACACACACCTATACACACACACACAGTCATTCACACTCACACACAGCCTCATTCACACACACGCTCACACACACAGAAACTAATTCACACACAGGACTCATTCACACACACATTCATTTACACACGCATACACGGACTCATTCACACACACACAGACTCATTCACATACACACACACAAATTAATTCACACTCACACACAAACTCATTCACACTCACACACATTCACAAACACACTCATTCACACACACATTCATTCACACACAGACTCACATTCACACACAGACATTCACACACACACAGACTCATTCGCACACACAGACGCATTTACACACACCGACACATTTACACACACAGAGACTCATCCACACACACTCATTTACACACACATACACAGGCTGATTCGCACACACACACGCAGACTCACTCACACAGACGCATTCGCACATGCACACACATACACAGGCTCAATCCCACACACATTCAAACACACACACACAGACTCATTCCACTCATTTCCACACACTCATTCACACACGCAGACTCATTCACACACACACACATACACACACAGACTCATTCACACTCACACTTACACACACACACACTCATTCACACAGATTAATTCCAACACACACACACTCGCTCACAGACTCATTCACACACATTCACACACACACACAGATACTCATTCACGCACGCAGACTCATCCACACACGCAGCCTCATTCTCACACACAGACTCATTCACACTCTCACACACACGCAGTTTCACTCACATACACACACATAGATACTCATTCGCACACACATTCTCACACACACGCATACACATTCACACTCACACACAGACTCGTTCCTACACACACACAGACTCATTCACGCACACATATACACATACTGTCTTTCACACCCACACACACATATACACACAGTCATTCACACTCACACACAGCCTCATTCACACACACATTCACACACACACAGCCAAATTCACACACAGAGACGCATTCACACACACATTCATTTACACACACATACACGGACTCATTCACATACACACACACAAATTCATTCACACTCACACAGACTCATTCACACTCACACACAGACTCATTCACAAACACAATCATTCACGCAGATTCTTTCACACACACAGACTCACATTCACACACAAACTCATTCACACACATACACGCACTCATTTACACACACGCAGACTCATTCACACAAACACAGAGACTCATTCACACAAACACAGAGACTCATTCACACACACTCATTTACACACACATACACAGACTGATTCGCATATACCCAAACATACACAGTCATTCACACTCACACACACTCATGCACGCACACATTCATGCACACAGAGACTCATTCACACACACACACACAGACTCAATCGCACACACATTTATTTACACACACTTACACAGACTCATTCACACACATTCTCACGCACACACGCAGACTCATTCACACCCACATTCTCACACACACACAGGGTCACACACACATATTCATTCACACACACACAGATATTCACACAGTCACACACGCACTGCTGCTGCTGTAACACAATGCTGACTTTAAATAACATCTAATAAACACACACACACACACACACACACACACATACACACACACACACACAACTAAAATGCCAAGTAACCTCAGAACGTGTTGAATATAGTGTGTAAAACGAATCATTAAAGTCTGCTGTAGAGGCTGTGGTTGAAACACAATGCTGCTTTCAAACAACACAAACAAACACACACACACACACACACACACACACACACACACACACACACACACTCTCACACACATACACTGATACATACACACATACACACACACACACTGATACATACACACACACACAATACTAAAATGCCAAGTAACTTCAGAACATGTTGAATATACAGTGTGTAAAATGAATCTTCAAAGCCTGCTGTAGAGTGTGAAACACAATGCTGCTTTTAAATGACGTCTAACAAACACACACTTACCATAGAGAAAGCAGCCAGCTCTGTTGAATTATTCAGCAGCGCCTGCACTCTGTGTCTTCTGCAGTCAGCGCCATCTTGTCACCGACCAGAAATGACGGCATCGAAGCCGTCTTGTTGATAACCGGAAATGACGTCATCGTCGCCATCTTCCCGATAACTGGAAATGATGTCATCGACGACATCTTACCGATAACCGGAAATGGCGTAATCGGCGCCATCTTGCAACCCAGCCACAATCGCAAAATGAGCGCCAATTTTAAACATAAACACAGTTCTGATCAAATAAAAAAGTGTATTCATGCTTTATCCATCTGAAAACGTTTGCAACCATTTTAAAACCCAAGAGAAACAAATTTGCAAACTCTTTACAACAAATGCATTTCATTTTCTATAAACATTCATGTTGGAGGCAATATAGACAAATTTGAAAACGTTTTACGACAAATGCATTTCATTTTCTATAAACATTCATTTCAAAGACAATAGAGACAAATTTGCAAACTCTTTACAACAAATACTAAAATTCCAAGTAACTTCAGACCACGGAAAACAAAATACATATCAATTGGCTGAAAACGCACATGGAGGGGACTCACCGTGGAGTAGAGCCGCAGCTCAGAGAGCCGTGACACTTTCGCTTCGTGGGTGCGGCAGATATTGATTGAGGCAGAACACTTTCGGGTTTTATAGTACCTCCCCCTGCCGCCAGCCGGGGCAGCAGAGAGAATGGGGAATTATGTGAAAACATTAATATCTCTGTCATTTTTTATCGACGGGAAAATGCTCGACACACATGCGGCAGAGGGGGGCACTGAGCGAGGTGGCCAAAAATGACGGCCGTAGGTGGCGGCGTTCTCTCGAAAATCGCAGCGCAGTCGGCCAAAAGTGATCAAGAAAAGAGATTTAGTAATATAGATATAATATTAAAACTGTGTGTGTGTGTTTCTGCCTGACATGTGGTGTCCGCCTTTGTTTCGTTGCTACGCCAACACCAGACGCAGATACGCCGAGATTTTTTCCATTTCGGCAGAGATTTCACTTTCATTCCAAGTCCTGATTAAATTTCGTCGTCCCCGTCCCCGTCCCCGTCCCCGCCCCCGCCCCCGCCCCCGCCCCCGCCCCCGCCGCCATAAACGGCTGCTGGCGCTCGCCTCTCGCCTCTCGCCTCAAATACGCCATTTAAAAACAGCAGCACTGCTGAGTGGTCGAATCTTGTTGTCCATCACTCCGACTACGCCTTCATGATGGACAACGAAGCCATTTACGACTTGTGTGTGCGGAACCATCGAGCCATCCACCTACACCAACCTCAACCGCCTGATCGCGCAGATCGTGTCGTCCATCACCGCCTCACTGGCTTCGACGGGGCCCTCAACGCGGACCTGACTGAGTTCCAAACCAACCTGGTCCCCTACCCGCGTATCCACTTCCCACTCGCCACCTACGCGCCCCTGATATCGGCCGAGAAAGCTGACCACGAGCAATTATCGGTCGCCGAAACCACCAACGCCTGCTTCGAGCCGGCCAACCAGATGGTGAAGTGCGACCCCCGCCAGGGCAAGTACATGGCGTGTTGCATGTTGTACCGCGGGGACGTGGTGCCCGAGGACGTCAACGGCTCCATCGCCACCGTCAAGAGCAAGCGCAGCATCCAGTTCGTGGACTGGTGCCCGACCGGGTTCAAGGTGATTGAAGGTTTTGAGACTAAATTCTGTATATCCGGTGGAGGAGGGACATTGGCTGTATATGTCCGCTACCTCAGGTAAACGACGCATCTAGAAATGATAAATAGGTCACTGTATTCATGGACAATAATTGGTGAGTACCTCCCCCTCTCTCCCCACTGTGCCCTCCCTACTGAACACCCCAACGCTATGTAGTCATCCCATGGGAATGTTCTAACCGGGTCCCAACATTTGCAGGAGACATCCTGTCCTGATGCGGGCGCTTGGGATGAAGGAGAGTGGGTGGATTTGAAGTAATTTACGAGCATGAAGACGATGGGCCGAAGTACCTCTTTCTGCAGGGTAATCGGTCAGTAAAAATACTCCAGGTAACATTGAGCTTCGGATAGGGGCGGAAGTAAAGAATTGGGTTCATCACTTAATTGCCACGTTCCCCTTTCCAGCGCCCTCGCCCGGGGAACAGCAGCTCTTCAATTCTTACAGAACATGGGGTTTACACTTCGAAGGGGTTGGGACGACCCAAAATAGTAAAATAGTAAGATTAAACGAGAACTTACCGGTTTGAAGTTTGATCTTTATTTTATGAGGAGTTAGGTCGAGGGACTACGTGAAGAGACCCAGTCCAGGCGCACACGCGTCCATCTTCAAAGCAGCGGTGTGAAAGCACAGATGATAGTTACCGTAGCTTAATAGTAAGCTACGTGAGACGACCAAAACTTACCTTTGATCTTGATTAGGGTGGGAGCGGAGGGCACCAAGTCCCTCAACGTAACTCCTCATAAAATAAAGATCAATCTTCAAACTGGTAAGTTCTCGTTTAAGCTTACTGTTTTACTTCGGAGTCACATGAGTGACTACGCGAAGGTTTTAAAGCTTCGGTGATTTCAGGCCATAGATTTAATCCAGGCGTCTCACTGCGTTTGATTGACTCCATATGAGTGAAAAACAGTCAATAACATGCAACCATAACATTGATGTAATCAGTTAATGGTATTTATTTATCATAAAACATGTTGTGTCCCCTCTTTTATCACTGGGGAACATTCAATGCTGAATCCAAAACAGTACCACCAAATACACCAGGGTGTGCAATTTCTTTATGGTAATACTTGGGAAACATTCTTTCATTTGCCCATCCTGCGGCCGCGAGGATATGGTCTATTGGAATGTTCAAATCCTTGGCCGCCGATGTTGCCAGTTTGTCAGTATCAATTCCTGCATCCACTAGCACTTGCTTCAGCCATCTGAGAAAGTTTGTACTGACACTTTCTTATGTGTTTGGTTATCACTGATAAATAATGCCTATTCTGCACCTCTTAGGTCCTTGATGGCCGCAATGTAACATTTTAAATGTGTCACTACACATAGTCTTGGATCCGTAGGATATGCTGTAAAAAACAATTTACACCCCGTGACTCCTGGTCTGCTCCGTTTTAGTAAATCATAGACATAGAATGTGATTTTGTCTGTTGTCATTCTCATTCAGTCTATACGTAATGTGTGTAATGTCTGTACTCTTTGTGCTGAAACTAATGCCATTAACATGACTACTTTCATGGTAATTTTGTCCAAAGACAAATTTGTAATGGGACTCCATTCCCGAAGTAACATGTATACATCCCTCACATTCCAGATTTCTGTGTATCTGGGTCTGGCAGGTTTAACATTGAGGATTCCCTTCATGTATCTACAGACCAAGGTTTGTGATTCTAGAACCTGTTGTTCAGATGCTCTACATAAATATGTCGATAGGGCACTCCTTGCAGTGCTGATCGCACTATAAGTTAAATTTACATCAAAATGTAATGTTGACAGAAATTCTAAAACAACTGAAATGTCTGCAGTGTGGTATGAAATGTGTGGTCTTGAGTAAAACGCCTCCCATTTCTTAATGTAAGAAATCTACTGTTTCTGAGTACTATCCCTCCAGGCTCCTGCAATTACACCCATAGTGCGATTTGATAGTCCTTTTCCGACATATGGCCTTTTTAGAATCTGCAAATCAACACGATCATATATGGATGAAAATCACCAGTTACAGGGTGCACGAGTAGGTTTTCTTGTCTTGGAATGTGCATTAGAGGTTCTGTCACCATTTTTAACACTAGTGAATACCATGGTTGTGTAGGCCAATCTGGGACCACCGATATGCCTGAAGCATCATCCTGCTTGATCTTCTGTAGACATCTACTAATGAGACAAAAGGGAGGAAATGCATATAAAAACAATCCACCCCAATTTATCGAGAATGCACCCAGCGCTGTTGCACCTAGATCTGGTTCCCATGAAACATATTGAGGTAATTGATGGTTCAGTCTGGATGCAAACAAGTCAATTTCTGGCTTTCCAATCTTTTGAACAAGGTTATTGAAAATGTCACGATTTAACATCCACTCTGTATTGTCATTAAATGTTCGTGACCTATTGTCCGCAATTATATTGAATTTACCTGGGAGGTAAATTCCCGATAGCCAAAGGTTTCTAGTCAACCTGAACCTGCACATGCAGATTTTGCGCATTAGAGCAAAGAGCTTTAAGCCCATGAAATGTTCTTAACAATTTTAGATAGTTAATTCCATGTGCTTCGAGCAAAGGTTCCCAACCTAGCGCACTTGCATCAGTCTGTAGAATGATAGCTGGTGATTCAACCAGAATATTTCTGGAAGCATAAGGATCACTCTTAATCCACCATTGTATATCATCAATTGCCGTTTTTTGATAGTTGCATGGGCCTATCAAAATGCCCCAAATGTATTTTTAATGCTTGGACCATTGCTCGCTGCAGTTGCTGATGATGCAGTGGACCAAAGTGTACAGCTGTAAAGGAAGCAGCCAATTTTCCAAGCAGTCTTGCCACTTGCCTAATGGGTGGTTGATGTTCTGTAATTAGTTTGATACAACCCTCAATTAGCTGCAGTTTTTTTTGTCCTTGGGTAAAGTCATTATCATGTGTTCTAAATTAATAGTGAACCCCATGTAATCAATTGTTTTGTTTGGAGACAGTCTAGATGTTTCTGGATGTATGTGAAAGCCCAAATTTTGAAATGTGAGTTTGACTTCTGATACTGATGCTTTTGTTGTAGCTTCAGTCGCCCACATTTAAAATGTCATCCAAATAATCCATTATCAAATGGCCCTAGGCCCTTAACAATGTTAAAATTGGTTTTAACAATTTTGTAAACAGTCTAGGTGCTGAGGTTGAACTATCAGTCAATACTTTGAATTGCCACATTTGATTCATTCAGTTAGATTTCAAATATCTGCGATCAGTCCAATGCACAGCCATAGAGTAATATGTATCTTGCAGATCTGGTCAAGTCAAGTTTATCAAGTCAAGTTTATTCATCACACACACATACGAGATGTGCAGTGAAATGAGAAGTGGCAATGCTCGCGGATATTTGTGCAAAAGGACAACCAAACAAACTATAAACACAATCACATAATCCTTTACATATTACATATTGTGGGCAGAAGGAAAAATGTTCAATAAAGTTAGTCCCTGGTGAGATACGAGTTGACAGTCCGAATGGCCTCTGGGAAGAAACTGCTTCTCAACCTCTCAGTTCTCACAGCATGGCAACGGAGGCGTTTGCCTGGCCGTAGCAGCTACAATAGTCCGTTGCAGGGGTATCCTGTGATTTTATTAGCTCTGGAGCTGCACTATGCTTGCCATATAGCATTATGTTGAAATTAGCTGCAAAGCATTACTAAATGTCTCCATTTTGCAATGTTTATACTGTACAAAAGGGTTAAGACTTGTTAGACCTAGAATGATTCTACAGCCACCATCCTTTTTTGGTCTAGAAAAAAAACTAGATATAAATTGGTGGTTTTGATAGATTGTTTTCTCAATAACTCCTTTTTTTACTCAAAATGTCAAGTACTGCTTGAATGTTTCTATTCTCTTCTTGAGCGAAAACATGTATTCTTTTAGGAACATGTTGAGTTGGAGGATTTAAATGTGGGTAGAATTCAATTCTGAGCCCCATAATACTGCACAGTAGAAATGCATCGGATGTTATGTTCTGCGATTTGTTTAGGAAGAATTGTAACCTTCCCCCAATTTGTGAGTGTGACACATCTGATATGTTTATTTCAGAACCATATGATTAATTGTCAGTATCTGGATATTCCTCCTCATACTGGGGTATACCTGGTAAATCTTCTTCAGGTATTTCATGCGCTGGCTCTCTGATAGGCCTACGCTTAATCAACCCTTTTTGGGGTATTACAGGTTCTTCAATAGAACCATATTCTGGCAGCCCTTTTTTGGATGCTGCTTCATAGCTGGCTCTCCTGTAGACCAACTTCTGTATTGTCTTTCAGACATTTCTGGTGCTGACTCATTGCTAGTCCAACACATATATTCGTCTTCATAAGGCATTTCTGGCGCTGGCGAACTTGTAGGCCAATGTTTCCCAGGACCTCTCCTGGGTGTTCCATTCGCTGGCTCTCCTGTAGGCTCGCGGTTGGTGTACTCCTTGTGGAGTTTGCCTTTATAAATCATTTTCCCCATGAGGAATTTCAACTTTGAAACCCGGTCTAACATGACCTCCGGTTCCGACTCATCTGAGTCCACTGGCCTGTTTGTTTTCTTCTTGGCCTTACACCCAGTGGGTGTTTCAACTGAACGTTTCTCTCCCGCTTTGGCAGTCGCTGGTTTTTCTACAACCGACTTTTTAACAGGGCAACCGCTACTCTCAGACATTCTGTCCTCTTGAGTTCTAACTGCGGTGTGCTTCCATTTACTTTTCCCACTTTTCTCCATAATTAGACTTGCCTGATTTTCCAGCGCACAGTCTCCACGGAAGAAAAATGGCCTGAAAGGGAAAGTAAAAATACATACCTTCAGATTTTCTTTCACTCATCGCTTGGAGAGCTCTGCTCCTCCCAACGCGGTAGCAGTCGCTATGCGTCTGACAATATGACGCGTGTGCGCCAGGACGGGGTCTCTTCACCTAGTCACTCACGTGACTCCGAAGTAAAGTCAATAATCTATCTATCTCTGCCTTAAAACAAATAATTTGAGTATTTTTGTCATTAACATTTCCGCTCTGAAATATAGCAACTGTCTTGCTGGTGTTAAAATCTTCAGCGAAATACAAAGTGCTGGGGAAGTTAATGGGCAAGGCAGCATCTACGGAGAAACATGAGGAGGGACCTCATTGAAACATGCAGAATAGTGAAAGGCTTGGAGAGGGTCGATGTGGAGAGGATGGTTCCACTACTGGGGCTGTCTAGCACTAGAGGTCATCCCGTATTGGCATGGGAAACAACACAAATAAGGGATATATTGGATAGAATTTGTTCAATCTTGTTTTTGAATAATATAATCTATGTAAAATGTTAAATTGAATTAGATTATGTCTTACATTAATCGAACATTTGTGAATATATATCAAGTACTTTTCCCATGTAACCTTCGTAATTTATATCATTAATTACCGTGCCCACTCTTCTCTAAGTACATCTGTCGATGGTAGGTCTATATTTAAAATACTATTATATACATATGATATTAATTTTTGAGAGTCAGCTTTAATATTCATTGCTTACTCCAATAAGTCAGGAGTTATTTTTTGATATCCTTGTATGTATTTTTTCATGAAATCGCAAATCTGAAGATATTTAAAATATTGGTTATTTTTCAATTTAAATAACCATATAACCATATAACAATTACAGCACGGAAACAGGCCATCTCGGCCCTACAAGTCCGTGCCGAACAACATTTTCCCTTAGGCCCACTTGCCTGCACTCATACCATAACCCTCCATTCCCTTCTCATCCATATGCCTATCCAATTTATTTTTAAATGATACCAACGAACCTGCCTCCACCACTTCCACTAGAAGCTCATTCCACACCGCTACCACTATCTGAGTAAAGAAGTCCCCCCTCATGTTACCCCTAAACTTCTGTCCCTTAATTCGGAAGTCATGTCTTCTTGTTTGAATCTTCCCTATTCTCAAAGGGAAAAGCTGATCCACATCAACTCCCTCTCATCATTTTAAAGACCTCTATCAAGTCCCCCCTTGACCTTCTGCTCTCCAGAGAATAAAGACCTAACTTATTCAACATTTCTCTGTAACTTAGTTGTTTAAACCCAGGCAACATCCTAGTATATCTCCTCTGTACTCTCTCTAATTTGTTGACATCCTTCCTATAAGTCGGCTACCAAAATTGTACACCATACTCCAGATTTGGTCTCACCAATGCCTTGTACAATTTTAACATTACATCACAGCTTCTATACTCAATGCTTTGATTTATAAAGGCTAGCATACCAAAAGCTTTCTTTACCACCCTATCTATATGAGATTCCACCTTCAAGGAACTTTGCACGGTTATTCCCAGATCCCTCTGTTCAACTGTATTCTTCAATTCCTACCATTTACCATGTACATCCTATTTTGATTTGTCCTGCCAAGGTGTAGCACCTCACATTTATCAGCATTAAACTCCATCTGCCATCTTTCAGCCCATTCTTCCAAATGGCCTAAATCACTCTGTAGACTTTGGAAATCCTCTTGATTATCCACAACTATCTTGTTATCATCTGCATACTTACTAATCCAATTTACCACACCTTCATCCAGATCATTGATGTACAGGACAAACAACAAAGGACCCAACACCGATCCATGAGGCACCCCACTAGTCACCTGCCTCCAACCCGTCAAACAACCATCCACAATTACCCTCTGGCTTCTCCCATTCAGCCACTGTTGAATCATTCTTGCTACTCCTGCATTTATACCCAACAGTTGAACCTTCTTAACCAACCTTCCACGAGGAACCTTGTCAAAGGCCTTACTAAAGTCCATATAGACAACATCCACTGCTTTACCCGTAAATTTCCCTACTAACCTCTTCAAAACAATTCAAGAAGATTAGTCAAACATGACCTTCCGGGCACAAATCCATGTTGACTGTTCCTAATCAGACCCTGTTTATCCAGATGCATATATATATTATCTCCAAGTATCTTTTCCATTAATTTGCCCACCACCGCAGTCAAACTAACAGGCCTGTAATTGCTAGGTTTTCTCTTAGAACCCTTTTTAAACAATGGAACAACATGCGCAGTACGCCAATCCTCGGGGACTATTCCCGTTTCTAATGACATTTGAAATATTTCTATCATAGCCCCGGTTATTTCTACACTAACTTCCCTCAATGTCCTAGGGAATATCCTGTCAGGACCTGGAGACTTATCCACTTTTATATTTTTTTAAAGCGTCAGTTTTTCTTTTACTTTGAAACTCATAGTATCCATAGCTACTCTACTAGTTTCCCTTACCTCACATAATTCAATATCCTTCTCCTTGGTGAATATCGAAGAAAATAAATTGTTCAATATCTCCCCCATCTCTTTTGGCTCTGCAGATAGCTGTCCACTCTGTCTCTCCAATGGACCAATGTTATCCCTCGTTATCCTTTTGCTATTAATATAGCTGTAGAAACCCTTTGGATTTACTTTCACCTTACTTGCCAAAGCAACCTCATGTCTTCTTTTAGCTTTTCTAATTTATTTCTTAAGATTCGTTTTACATTCCTTATACTCCTCAAGCACCTCATTTATTTCATGCTGCCTATAATTATTGTAGATCTCCCTCTTTTTCCGAACAAGATGTCCAATTTCCCTTGAAAACCAGGGCTCTTTCCAATTTTTACTGTTTCCTTTCAACCGAACAGGAACATAAAGATTCTGTACTGTTAAAATTTCCCCTTTAAATGTCCTCCATTTCTCTTCTACATCTTTCCCATAAAACAAAATGTCCCAGTTCACTCATTTTAAATCATTTCGCATCTCATCAAAGTTAGCCTTTCTCCAATCAAAAATCTCAACCCTAGCTCCAGTTCTGACCCTCTCCATAATTATATTGAAACTAATGGTATTGTGATCACTGGACCCGAAGTGCTCCCCAACGCATACCTCCGCCACCTGTCCCGTCTCATTTCCTAACAGGAGGTCCAACACTGCCCCTCCTCTAGTAGGTACCTCTATGTATTGCTGCAAAAAAAACTAGCCTGCACACATTTTACAAACTCCAAACCATTCAGCCCATTTACCGAATGTGTTTCCCAGTCTATGTGTGGAAAGTTGAAATCTCCCACAATCACTACTTTGTGTTTACTACTAATATCTGCTATCTCCTTACATATTTGTTCTTCCAATTCTCGATCCCCATTTGGCGGTCTATAATACACCGCTATAAGTGTTGCTACCCCTTTCCCACTTCTCAGTTCCACCCAATTTGTATTGTAATTGTTGCAATGACAGTAGGTTTCCCATTTCATACATATCCCCGATCCTTTTAATTCAAAAACTTTCCCATTGGTCATATTTTATCAATAAGAGATGGTTTAAATACAGGGTTATTCGCTATTGGCATTAATAATGATAAGTTTCTTAATTTTAAAGATAATTGTTTCCAAATTCTTATTGTATCATGTATAATTGGGTTCTTCTTATATATTATGTTGTTCAGTTTTTTGGGGGAGATGAGGATCGTTCCTATATTACAAGAACAATCCTCTTTCTCCATTTTTATCCATTCTGTCTGTTGGGTAGAACTGTCCAGCCAATAAATTATATTCTTAATATGCACTGCCCAATAATAATACCTAAAGTTCGGGAGTGAAAGTCCCCCGACATCTTTTGGTTTACATAAGTGTGTTTTTTTAATTCTATGTGATCTATAATCCCAAATAAAGTCAGTAATATTAGAGTCTAATTTTTTTTGTTAAGTATTTTGGTATATATACAGGTATAGATTGAAATATGTATAATAATTGTGGTACGAATATCATTTTTATAGCATATATTGTACCTAATAATGATAAAGGGAGTGTTTTCCAACACAGCATATTAAGTTTATTTAATAAAGGTATAAAATTAGTGTTGAATAATGCTTTATATTTTCTAGTAATCTGAATATCAAGTATTAACTTTTTCTGTTGCAATTTTAAAGGGGAACTTCAGTAAGTGTAGATTCTTGATGTTTTAATGTCACGATTTAACTTTTATTACAATTTATTCTATATCCAGAAATGGACCCGAATTCCTCTGTTAAATGTAATACATTTGGTATGCTCGTTTGTGACTTTGTAATATATATAAAATATATTGTCTGCATATAATGAATTTTTATTCTTTGAGTCCCTGGTATTATAGCCTGAATATTCGGATGAATTCTTATACTTTCAGCCAAAGGTACTATCATAAGGGCAAATAGCAGGGGTGATAACGCACATCCCCGCCTATTACCCCTTGATAATTGACGTTTTTGAGATAATATATTGTTAGTTAATATTCTTGCCATCGGTTTATCATACAATAATTTCACTCATGTAATAAAATTCTCTCCCATATTAAATTTTTGCAGTTCTTTATATAAGTACTGGCACTCTACCTGATCAAATGCTTTCTCTGCGTCCAGAGAAATAATTGATATATCTTCTTCCTCTACTTTATGTCAGTACATTATATTAAACAGGCGTCTCAAATTATTAAATGAGTATCTTTTGGGCATAAACCCCATTTGATCAGGGTTCATCAATTTACTAATATATTTGCTTAATCTTCTTGCTAAAGTCTTTGCTAAAATCGCCTGATCGGTATTTAAAAGTGATATAGCTCTATATGAGCCCAGATCATCAAAATCTTTATCTTTTTTTGGAATAAGCGTAATGGCTGATTCTGCTAATGTTTCAGGTAGTTTATTTTCATTAAAAGAGTAATAATATAAATTAAATAAGTAAGGAGTCGTTATTTCATGACTGTTTAAATAAAATTAATTACTAAAGCCATCTGGTCCCGAGGCGCCTTACCTTTTTTCAATAATTCTATTGTTTCACTTATTCCTTCGATTGGAATTTGAGCTCCAAGTTCCTCTTATTCCAAAAGGTCAAGTTTTGGAAGATTAGTTATCTATTTTTTTAAATTTTACTATCTTCTATTTTAGTTTTAGATGTGTATAAATGTTGATAAAATTGAGCAAATCGGTTATTAATATCTGTAGGTAGTATTAGTAATTCACCTTTCTCTGATTTAATTTTAATTATAATAGTTTCCTTTTCTTGTTTTTTACCTGGTACCTGGTGTATCATTTGTATCAAAAAAAAAAGTTTAATTTGTTGTTGTAAATATTGATGGCCTTGTAAGTCATTTAAAATATGCGTTATAAACCTCCAAAAATAATTTTTACCCGGCATTCCCTCGAATTGTACTGAAAATGTCACCGGAGAGTGATCTGAAATACTACTAATGTGATATGTTGGATTAAATGTAGATGGCATTAATTTCATATCCACTAAAAATAATCAATTCTTGAATACGTTTTATGTACCGAAGAGTAAAACGAGTATTCCCTTCAAGCTTGATTAGCAGATCTCCATACATCTATTATATTAGTATGTTTTATATATGTATTTAGAAGTTCACTAGTCTTATATTTTAAATTACTCCTCCTTTGTTTTGCTGATTTGTCCAGATATAAATCTAAAACACAGTTGTAATCCCCCCCCCCCCCCCCTATTATCACATTTTGGTAATTAAACTCTGATATTATATCTATAATTTTATAAAATAATTGGGGGTTGTCAAAATTCGGAGCGTAAATATTTATCATAGTTAGTGGGGTTGCATAAATTTCTCCTGAAACTATAACATACCTCCCCTCTTTATCTGATATGGTATTCTTTAATTTAAAAGGTATACCTTTTTGAATAAGTATAGCCGTACCTCTAGATTTAGAAGTAAATGAGGAGTAGTATATTTGACCTATCCACTTCGCCTTTAATCGCATTTGTGTTTGTTGTTTCATGTGAGTTTCCTGCAAGAACATTATGTCGTTTTTCAAAGATTTTAGTTGAGCAAAAATATTACCCCGCTTAATTGCTCGGCATAATTAACGGTATAAAATGATTTTCCTTCCACAATTGCTATACCTATTTCAATCAATTCCTATATACATCCCAAACATTTTTTTTTCAAGTTGACTCCATAGTGACAACTTTTATTTGGAATTATAAGAACCATAGAATAAACAAAAAACACTTATGCAAATCTAAGACCAAAGGAGGATTAGTTTTACCAATTTTTGAAAATTTTACGTTTGGGCAGTCAATGTGAAAAATATGAACTTTTGGTTGGAAGATATGGATCAACAACCAGACTGGTTAAAGATGGAAAAGGAAGACAGTTTGCCTTTTGAAATTGGTCCGATTCTGTCAGCTCCCACAAAATTGAATTAAAAAAATCTATAGTGAAAACCCTATAATATTCGAATTTGGAAAGCAATGGAAAGAAGACATTAAAATTGGATAATGTATCACTTTCTCTCCCCATTGCAAATAATCCCTCATTTAAACCCTCAGTGTTGGATAAAGTGTTTGTACAATGGGAAAATCATGGAATTAAAAATATGGGACATCTTTATAGAAATGGTATTTTACTCTCGTTTCAGGAGTTACAACAGAATTACGGATTCCATTCAAATAATTGTTTTAGATATTTACAACTTAAAGATTATGTTAAAACACATACACGAGAATACACAACTAGAGAACCAGATATTCTAGATGAATGTTTGAATAAATACCCGAACAGTCAAATTAATATCTCACATTTATAATATATTATTAGACAGTGAGAATCCGCTGACAGAATTATACAGACAAGCATGGGAAAAGGAATCAGTTCAACCTATAACGAAAAATATTTGGGACGAAAGCCTACAACATATACACCAATGTTCGTTATATACCAGACACTCTTTAATACAATTTAAAGTACTGTATAGACTGCATTATTCTAAAACAAAATTAAATAGAATTGTTCCTAATATCTTTCCTATCTGCGATAAATGTCAATGCCAAACGGCTAACTTCACCCATACTTTTGTTAACTGTATTAAAATTAAAAAATACTGGATGGATTATTTTAAAATAATCTCTGTAGTCATTAATATCCAAATGGATCCCGACCACAAATTAATATTTGGCATATCAGAACATTACCTAAAACTCACAATAAACCAAAGACATTTCCTTGATTACAGTATATTAATTGTGAACAAATTGATATTAAAATTTTTGGAAAGGCCCAACAACCCCCACAATCAAGATGTGGATTATGGAGATGTCGGAGATCTTACATTTGGAAAAAAATAGATATGTCTCAATTGACAAAGCAGAATTATTTATTAGAATATGATATCCATTTATAGATTACTTGAAGGGGTAGATCGGACTGGCACGGAGGCCGGACTGAAGGCTGAACCCAGGACTAGATGAATAGTTATGTTCTTTGACGTACGGACCTATCTCCCAAGTTGTATTATTGAGTTTATTCTATTTCTCTAATTTATTTATTTATTCAATCATTTATTTATTTATTTATGCATTCATTTATCTATCTATCTATCTATCTATCTCTTTCTTTCTTCCTTTCTTCTATTTCTCTAATTTATTTAGTTATTCAAACATTTATTTATTTATTAATTAATTCATACATCTATCTATCTATCTCTCTCTTTCTTTCTTTCTTTCTTCTATTTCTCTAATTTATTTATTTATCCATTCATTTATTTATTTATGCATACATACATTCATCTATCTATCTATTTATTTATTTCTTCCTTCTATTTCTCTAATTTAATCATTTATTTCTTTATTTATTTATTCATACATCTATCTACCTATCTCTTTCTTTCTTTCTTTCTTTCTTTCGTCTATTTCTCTAATTTATTTATTTATAATTTGTTTCTTTTTTCCGTTCATTTGTCTTTCTTTCTTTCTTACTTTTTTTCTTCTTCATTTCTTCATTTTCTTTCTTTCTTCTTCTTTTCTTTTCATTTCTCTAATTTCTTCTTTATTTCTTTTTTCTCTCTCTCTCTTCCTTCCTTTCTACCTTCTTTTTTCTCCTTTATTTTCTTTCTTTTCTTTTTTTTTTCTCCCTATCTTTGTTCCTTTTTCTTTATTTCTTTTCTTCTTTCTCTCTCTCTCTGTTCCTTCTCTTCTCTTTCTTTCTTTCTTTCTTTCTTTTTTCTCTTTCTTTTTTTTCTTTCTTTCGTTTCTTGCTAATTTTTTTTTTTTCTTGATTCTTTCTTTCTTTCATTTCTTCCTTTTCGTTTCTTTTTTTTCTTTTTTGTGTTTTTCTTTCTTTTCTTTAATCTTTCTTTCTTTTTGTTCTTTTTTTTTCTTTTTTGTTCTTTCTTCATTTTCTCTAATTTTTTCTTTTCTTTCTTCTTTCCTTTCGTCTTTCATTTCTCTTCCTTTCTTTCTTTCTTTCTTTCTTTCTTTCTTTCTTTCTTTCTTTCTTTCTTTCTTTCTTTCTTTCTTTCTTTCTTTCTTTCTTTCTTTCTTTCTTTCTTTCTTTCTTTCTTTCTTTCTTTTCTTTCTTTTCTTTCTTTCTTTCTTTTTTTCTTTTTTTTTTCTTTCTTTCTTTCTTTCTTTTTTTCTTTTTTTCTTTTTTTTCTTTTTCTTTTTCTTTTTTTCTCCCAGCTACTTTGGTAACTGGGTCCCTGGAAACCTGGATGCCTAATATGCAACCGCTAAACAAAGTCTGTACCGGTTTGGATCACAGATTATGGATTGGTAGATGCCTCTAATAAAAATGTATTACAATAAAAAAAAGTCTAATTAGTAAATATCTAAAAAAGTGTGAATTAGGTAAATTATATTTATTGGAGAGTTGTTCGAAAGACATAAAACAACCCTCCACAAACAAATCACGAAAATATACTAAACCCTTCTTCTTCCATAACAGAAAGGCTCGGTCAGTACTAGAAGGTTGCAAGAGAAAATTAGATATGATCGGTGTTATAAGATAAAATCATTCAGTCCAAAAAACTGACGAAATGTATGTCTTATTCTCGGGTTAGTCGTACATTTATTCAATCTCATAATTGTAAAGGTAACAAGGCCCCTAGAATAGAAGCCAATGATAGCCATTGTATAGAATCACGTTCAAGATTCATCCATGCTGGGCATTCATCTTTTAAATCTTTTGTCCAAAACGTTAAATAACAGACATTATCTGCCCAATAGTAGAATCTAAGGTTCGGCAATGCCAAACCACCGTCTTTTAAAAAAAATTTCTGTAAGTATTTTTTATTAAGTGTGGAATTTTTATTCTGCCATTTATATGAAGAATTTTTGGAATCAATAATATCAAAGAAAGATTTGGCAATAAAAATTGGTATCGTCTGAAATAAATAAAAAATATTAGGTAAGATAAACATTTTAATAGCATTGATTCGGCCAATTAAAGATATGGAGATTGGTGAACAATTAGTAAACTGTTGTTTGATATGATAAAGGCGTAAATTTTACTTTAAATAATTACTTGTGTTTCTTGGTAGTCTTAATACCTAAATAAGTAAAACCTTCAGTAGTCTAAGTGGAAACTGTCCATAATTCAAAACTAGATTGCTCAGCTCACTCTGGCTAAAATTTAATTGATAACCAGAGACACTGCTAAATTGATTAACCAGTGCTACTATTGCCGGAATAGATTTCTCAAGGTTAGAAATGAATAATAACAGATCATCTGCATAAACCATATAACCATATACCAGTTACAGCACGGAAGCAGGCCATCTCGGCCGTACAAGTCCGTGCCGAACAACTTGTTTCCCGTGGTCCCACCTGCCTGCACTCATACCATAACCCTCTATTCCCTTCTCATCCATATGCCTATCCAATTTATTTTTAAATGATACCAACGAACCTGCCTCCACCACTTCCACTGGAAGCTCACTCCACACCGCTACCACGCTCTGAGTAAAGAAGTTCCCCCTCATGTTACCCCTAAACGTCTGTCCCTTAATTCTGAAGTCATGTCCTCTTGTTTGAATCTTCCCTATTCTCAAATGGAAAAGCTTGTCCACATCAACTCTGTCTATCCCTCTCATCATTTTAAAGACCTCTATCAAGTCCCCCCTTAACCTTCTGCGTTCCAGAGAATAAAGACCTAACTTATTCAACCTTTCCCTGTAACATAGTTGTTTAATCCCAGGCAACATTCTAGTAAATCTCCTCTGCTCTCTCTCTATTTTGTTGACATCCTTCCTATAATTGGGCGACCAGAATTATACACCATACTCCAGATTTGGTCTCACCAATGCCTTGTATAATTTTAACATTATACCCCAGCTTCTATACTCAATGCTCTGATTTATAAAGGCTAGCACAGCAAAAGCTTTCTTTACCACCCTATCTATATGAGATTCCACCTTCAAGGAACTATGCACGGTTATTCCCAGATCCCTCTGTTCAACTGTATTCTTCAATTCCCTACCATTTACCATGTACGTCCTATTTTGATTTGTCCTGCCAAGGTGTAGCACCTCACATTTATCAGCATTAAACTCCATCTGCCATCTTTCAGACCATTCTTCCAAATGGCCTAAATCACTCTGTAGACTTTGGAAATCCTCTTGATTATCCACAACTATCTTGTTATCATCTGCATACTTACTAATCCAATTTATCACACCTTCGTCGAGATCATTGATGCACATGACAAACAACAAAGGACCCAACACAGATCCCTGAGGCACCGCACTAGTCACCTGCCTCCAACCCGACAAACAACCATCCACCATTACCCTCTGGCTTCTCCCATTCAGCCACTGCTGAATCCATCTTGCTACTCCTGCATTTATACCCAACAGTTGAACCTTCTTAACCGACCTTCCATGAGATAGCTCATGTATCTTATTCCCGCGGACAATACCAAATATATTGCAGCGAGACCTGGGTGTCATGGTACACCAGTCATTGAAGGTAGGCATGCAGGTGCAGCAGGCAGTAAAGAAAGCGAATGGTATGTTAGCTTTCATTGCAAAGGGATTTGAGTATAGGAGCAGGGAGGTTCTACTGCAGTTGTACAGGGTCTTGGTGAAACCACACCTGGAGTATTGCGTACAGTTTTGGTCTCCAAATCTGAGGAAGGACATTATTGCCATAGAGGGAGTGCAGAGACGGTTCACCAGACTGATTCCTGGGATGTCAGGACTGTCTTATGAAGAAAGACTGGATAGACTTGGCTTATACTCTCTATAATTTAGGAGATTGAGAGGGGATCTTATAGAAACTTACAAAATTCTTAAGGGTTGGATAGGCTAGATGCAGGAAGATTGTTCCCGATGTTAGGGAAGTCCATGACAGGGGGCCACAGCTTAAGGATAAGGGGGAAATCCTTTAAAACCGAGATGAGAAGAACTTTTTTCATACGGAGAGTGGTGAATCTCTGGAACTCTCTGCCACAGAGGGTAGTTGAGGCCAGTTCATTGGCTATATTTAAGAGGGAGTGAGATGTGGCCATTGTGGCTAAGGGGATCAGGGGGTGTGGAGAGAAGGCAGGTACGGGATACTGAGTTGGATGATCAGCCATGATCATATTGAATGGCGGTGCAGGCTCGAAGGGCCGAATGGCCTACTCCTGCACCTAATTTCTATGTTTCTATTATGGGATTCTCTAATAGCGCTTATTCTGATAATCCATTTCCTGAAAATTTTTAAAAACCAAGGCAATTTGGCACATAATTTACAACCAATCCATTTTCTGAATGTTGTTAAAAGCCAAGGCAATTTGGGAAACACTCTACAATCACATCGAGAGGACGCACCGTCGAGTTGATGTGCGTTCAGTGTTCGCAGCTCAGAGAGCTGTGACCCTCTCGTTTCCTCCATCTCGCAGAGGCTGAGTCCTCCCGTTGCTGCCAGCGGGGGCAGCAGAGAGAATGGCCCCATTTTTTAAAAAACATTAATAACTCTCTGATTTTTCATCTAGGGGAAAATTCCCCCGGTCCAGTCCGCCAGAGGGGGACTCTGACCAAGGTGGCCAAATATGACGGCCGGAAGTGGCGGCGTCATTTCGAAAATCAAGAAACATAAAGTCGGAATGTGGTCAAGATCATAGTTTTTGTAATATAAATTACTGTAATAAACTATTTACATGTGATTTACTAATGATAAAGCAGTAACATACATTGCTGTGTGAATGAAGTTTGAACAATGCTGCTGTTGTCTCCATCAATTCGCATCAGGAGCGGGGGCCGCTGATGATGACGTCACATCCGGGATCCTGCAGGTCCAGCTGCAATTCCACTGTCCCCCACCGGGGGGCAGCACCGGGTATACCGCACCAGCAGCAGCGCCGCGTATCCGGGTCACGTGACTGCAGGCAGGGCCGCCTCTGACGTCACCGCCCACCCGACCCTGGAACCATTGGAGTTTAATCCCGGAGCGTGGCTATTTAAAGGGGAGGGCGGCCGCATAAAGGGGAGGGCGGCCGCATAAAAGGTGAGGGCGGCCGCATAAAGGGGAGGGCAGCGAAACGGCCAACAATATTCTGGTCACCAGGGTGGTGACGTTCACACCCAGAGATGTTCACACGGCCACATGCAGTCCGGGTCTGGGTTCCTGCAGCGACCCCAGTTCCTTCTCCCCAGTCGGACCGAACCGATTCCCCACCAGCCTGAAACAGAAGAGGAATGAAGAGAAAATAAATAGATTAAACAACAGTGTCAATACCAGGGACAGGGGTTAATATTTCAACAGCATTTACAGAACAAAATCACAGGAGAAGCCCGCGGATCCCCATTAAACATTAACACAAACACTCACAAGATCAGCTCCAGTCTCGGGAGTGTCTGTATGAGGCGGCAGAGAGCGGGTACACATCGGTCTGTGAGGGAGTTGTTCCCCAGTTGCAGCTCCGTCAGTGAGGGATTTGCACTGAGAGCGGAGACGAGATCCTCGGCTCCAGAATCTGTGAGACCGACATTGTTCAGCCTGCAGATGAGAGAGAGTGAGGATGAGGGACATAGAGAGACAGGAGACGGTGCAAATCCCCAGTGTTTATCAGTGACACAATTACGGATCATATTAATGCTCCGTGTCAGACACCCAGTGACTGTAAACACAATCTCTCGCAGTCTGGGACTTGGTACCTGGACGTAGCGTCGCAGGACAAGAAGCCGAAGCAAATACATATAACCGAACGGAAACAAAGCCGAAACGCCAAATAACCGAAAAGGGGGGGGGGGGTCGCCTAAAAGCCAACAAACCGAAAGGGGGGGAGGCCTAAAAGCATAAGTCTGTGGGGCGGGGTCCTGGGGTCAGGGTGGGGGCGAATCACCCGGTGTGGGTGTCGGGGGTGAATCACCCTGTGTGTGGGTTGCGGGCTGGGGGTCGGTGTGGTTAATCTTCCTGGTGTGGGATTTGGGGTCCGATGGCGGTGCAGAGTCAGTGACTCTGGGTGGGCGGGGGGACCAGCCTGTCGCACACCTCTGCTCCAACCAGCGCTACTGACACACAGCCCGTCACAGCGCGGTCGCACGAGGGGGGAACGAGGCGGAGGGCATAGGCCGTGGCCGAGTGGGGGCTGTCCCGAGGGATGCGCTCCTTCAGCCGCTTACAACTTGGTGCTCGGGATCAGAGTGCCTAGTCATCTATGGCTTGTGTGGGAAAATGACCCCCCACCCTCCCGTCTCCACCAGCCAGTGATGGGATGGGTCCCGGACCAATCGCTGACAAGTCCCGCCCCCCCCCCCCCCCCCCCCCCCCCCCCCCCCCCCCCCCCCCCCCCCCCCCCCCCCCCCCCCCCCCCCCCCCCCCCACCCCCCCCCCCCCCAGGCGACGTCATATCCGTTATTTGACTTTTCGGCAGATCAGCCATTCAGTGAGTTGGCTTGTAGGCAACTCAGCCTTTCGGTGAGATGGCGTTTCGGCAGAGCGTCCTTTCGGTGAGTTTTAGACATCCCACCATTTTGGTTAGTTGGCTTTTAGGCATCCCTTCATTTTGGTTAGTTGGTGTTTCGGCTTTATTTCGTTCGGTTATTTGGCTTCCATTTCTTTCTTTGCTTCTGCTTCTCGTCCTTCTACGCCACGTCCGCACACGCTGGGACTTACCCCAGTCTCTGTATTTTACAGTTGAAGCTTCTCAGAGCCGCAGAAACCAGTTTTACTCCGGAATCTCCCAGCGCATTGTCCCCAATGTTCAGCTCCGTCAGTGAGCAGTTTGTACTGAGAGCGGAGGCAAGATCATCAGCTGCAGAATCTGTGAGACCGACATTGTCCAGCCTGGAGATGAGAGAGAGTGAGGGACACAGAGAGACAGGAGATGGTGTAAATCCCCAGTGTTTATCAGTTGCACAATTACTGATCATATTAATGTTCAGTGTCAGACACCCAGTGAGTGTAAACACAATCTCTCAGTCTGGGACTTACCACAGTCTCTGTATTTTACAGTCCGGGTTCCACAGAGCCGCAAACACCAGTTTCACTCCGGAATCTCTGAGGTTATTCCCACTTAGTTCCAGGTCTGTCAGTGAGCAGTTTGCACTGAGAGTGGAGGCGAAATGATTGGCTCCAGTATCTGTGAGACCGACATTGTCCAGCCTGGAGATGAGAGAGAGTGAGGGTGAGAGACACAGGGAGACAGGAGACGGTGCAAATCCCCAGTGTTTATCAGCGACACAATTACTGATCATATTAATGTTCAGTGTCAGACACCCAGTGAGTGCAAACACAATCTCTCACAGTGTGGGACTTACCCCAGTCTCTGTAGTTTACAGTCCGGGTTCCACAAAGCCACAGACATCAGTTTCACTCCGGAATCTCCGAGGTTATTCCCACTCAGCTCCAGGTCTGTCAGTGAGCAGTTTGTACTGAGAGCGGAGGCGAAATGCTTGGCTCCAGTATCTGTGAGACCGACATCATCCAGCCTGGAGATGAGAGAGAATGAGGGTGAGGATGTAACTAGTAGTGTGGATAGGAGAGAACCAGTGGATGTGGTGTATCTGGACTTCCAGAAGGCTTTCGACAAGGTCCCACATAAGAGATTAGTATACAAACTTAAAGTACACGGCATTGGGGGTTCAGTATTGATGTGGATAGAGAACTGGCTGGCAAACAGGAAGCAAAGAGTAGGAGTAAACGGGTCCTTTTCACAATGGCAGGCAGTGACTAGTGGGGTACCGCAAGGCTCAGTGCTGGGACCCCAGTTTGTTACAATATATATTAATGATCTGGATGAGGGAATTGAAGGCAATATCTCCAAGTTTGCGGATGACACTAAGCTGGGGGGCAGTGTTAGCTGTGAGGACGATGCTAGGAGACTGCAAGGTGACTTGGATAGGCTGGGTGAGTGGGCAAATGTTTGGCAGATGCAGTATAATGTGGATAAATGTGAGGTTATCCATTTTGGTGGAAAAAACAGGAAAGCAGACTATTACCTAAATGGTGGCCGACTAGCAAAAGGGGAGATGCAGCGAGACCTGGGTGTCATGGTACACCAGTCATTGAAAGTAGGCATGCAGGTGCAGCAGGCAGTGAAGAAAGCGAATGGTATGTTAGCTTTCATAACAAAAAGGATTTGAGTATAGGAGCAGGGAGGTTCTACTGCAGTTGTATAGGGTCTTGGTGAGACCACACCTGGAGTATTGCGTACAGTTTTGGTTTCCAATTCTGAGGAAGGACATTATTGCCATAGAGGGAGTGCAGAGACGGTTCACCAGACTGATTCCTGGGATGTCAGGACTGTCTTATGAAGAAAGACTGGATAGACTTGGTTTATACTCTCTCAAGAATTTAGGAGATTGAGAGGGGATCTTATAGAAACTTACAAAATTCTTAAGGGGTTGGACAGGCTAGATGCAGGAAGATTGCTCCCGATGTTAGGGAAGTCCAGGACACGGGGTCACAGCTTAAGGATAAGGGGGAAATCCTTTAAAACCGAGATGAGAAGAACTTTTTTCACACAGAGAGTGGTGAATCTCTGGAACTCTCTGCCGCAGAGGGTAGTCGAGGCCAGTTCATTGGCTATATTTAAGAGGGAGTTAGATGTGGCCCTTGTGGCTAAGGGGATCAGGGGGAATGGAGAGAAAGGCAGGTACGGGCGCCGAGTTGGATGATCAGCCATGATCATATTGAATGGCGGTGCAGGCTCAAAGGGCCGAATGGCCTACTCCTGCACCTAATTTCTATGCTTCTATGAGACACAGATAGACAGGAGACGGTGCAAATTCCCAGTGTTTATCAGTGACACAATTAACACACTGACCATATTAATGTTCTGTGTCTAACACCCAGTGAGTGTAAACACAATCTCTCACAGTCAGGGACTTACCCCAGTTTCTGTATTTTACAGTCCGGGTTCCTCAGAGCCGCAGACACCAGTTTCACTCCGGAATTTCCCAGGTCGTTGTCTCCCAGTCTAAACACAAACAGACAGAGTAAGAAACAAACTGATACAAACACGGGGCTGAGATAACTTCTCCAAAACTGATATTTCTGGAAGCCCCTCAGCAAATGATTGAATAAATCTCTGTGGTTGTGGTGTTCTCTTTCCCCGTTAACCGGGAAATGTTCCCTGTACAGAGAAATGTGTTGCAACACACGTAGACGGTTGCAACACACGACGTGACGCCTGGAGGGGGAACCACCGGCGATCTGGGTGGGGGGGGGGGGGGGGGGGGGGGGGGTATTGAACCACCGGAGACCAGGGGGGAGAGGGGACAGAGTCAACCACCGGCAACCTGGGCGAGGGGGGGAATGAGGCAGCAGAATCAATCAATGCCAACTCGGACAGCGTAAAATAGGAGTGGTGCCGTGCCGTGCTGGACGGAAAACAAAATAGTGAACCAATTTTACAGTTCTGTATTAACGTCAAATGGGCAATTACCTCAAATGCTGACACTTGTGCAGAGCCGGTCCCAGCTGAATGCGGCAGTCCCCCAGATCGAGGTGTTTGATTGTATCACAGAATCTGATGGCACGAGACAGGACCGCACAGTCCATCGGGGTCAGTCCCAGTCCATGGAATGAAAGTGTTTCCACAGATCCCAGTATCTGCTGAGCCAGTGCAGGATTCTGAGACTCAAACAGGTAGTGCATCGTGTTCAGGAGGCTCCGTTTACCAGCTTCACTCCATGTGTTTCCAGCCTGCCGTTTAACCTCCTCCTTCACCCAGTCAATTACTCGGCAGATTGTTTCATTAGGAAATGGACCCAGAAACTCCTCCAGGACCCGAGCTGACCGTGGGGAGGAGAGACCAGCGACAAATCGGAGAAATACTTCAAATCGCCCGTCTGTCGTGCTGTGGGCTTCAGACAGGAATTTCACGATATTCCTGGGATCTACAGTCAGGAATTGTGTAAGTGCGGCTACAAACTCTTGGATGGTGAGGTGCGGGAAGGTGTACACCACGCTCCGGGCTGAATCCTCTCTCTCCAAAAGTTCTATCAGGAACCCGGACAGAAACTGGGAAGGCTGCAGATTGTATTTGGTCAAATCTTCATCTGTGAACACAATGTTCTTCTTGGACACTCCAGTGAAGGCCATCTGACCAACCCTCAGTAACACCTCACGGAGGTTTTCAATCTCACGGCCATGGTTTTTCAGGATGTTGCAAATAAAGTAGCAATATAATTGGGTGATGGTCTTGGGAACTCGCTGCGGGTCCCGGTGTGTTTGTGTGAAGAAGGGGCCCAATGTCAGGCCGAGGATCCAGCAGTAGGAGGGGTTGTAGCTCATGGTGTACAGGATCTCGTTCTCCTTCACATGTTTGAAAACAGCTGCTGCCACTGTCTGATCTTCAAAATACCTGGTGAAATATTCCTTCAGTTCCTCACCAACAAATCCCAGGATTTCAGCCCAGACACTGATCTCTGCCTTTTCCAGTAAATGTAATGCAGTGGGGCGGGTGGTCACTAGCACTGAACACCCTGGGAGCAGCTTATGCTGGATTAAACTGTACACAATGTCAGACACTTCACACCGCAACTCGGGATCTGGGCACTGGTGCTTAGGTTCTGTATCTCTCCGACTGTCAGCAAAATCGATTCTGCCCTTGAATTCATCCAAACCATCGAATATAAACAGCAATCCCTGTGGGTTCTTCCAGACCTCTCCCAGGATATTCCCAAAGTAAGGATACCGTTCCAGAATCAGTTCCCTCAGGGTTACTCTGCAGTTAGTAATGTTCAAATCCCGGAATTTGAAACTGAAGACAAACTGGAAGTGTTGGTATATTTTCCCCGTGGCCCAGTCATGAACAATCTTTTGCACCATTGTTGTTTTTCCAATCCCCGGGACTCCGGCCACTGATGCTGAACTCCCAGATTGGGATTTCCTCCGGGTAAAGCTGCTCTGGAACAACTGATCTGTCCTAATTTTTTCGAGGTTTCCCCGGAGACATTTTTCTCTCCACTCTTCATGGTCCCGGCCTCTTGCCAGCAGCTCATGTTCTAGCAGTGTCCGATCTCGAACAGTGGAGATGATTGTGAGCTCAGCGTATCGATCAAGCAACGGGAAAACCTTAACCTTCTCCTTCATCAGGATCGTGTTCACACTCAGCGTTTCAGTCTGTGCTCGCAGAGTCTCCTTGTGTTCCTGTTGAACATCTTGCACGGGAAAAGGCAGATAATGGACACAATGTTAGATGGCTCAACTCAAAACTCACCATTCAAGATTACAAGTGTAAAGGGACTTAGTCTGACACACTGTAACCTTTACTAGAGTCTTTATTATAGCACATGGTACACACGTCCCAGCACTGGCTGCACCCAGCCTTCAGGCGTACAGGGACAAAATGGGAGGAGGAGAGGGGAGGAGATCATAGTTATACTGATATGAGAGGGCGTGTTAATGGTGATGAGGTAGCTACATTATAGGTTGCATGCATAAACCATCTACAACAAGAATGAGTTAAATGCCCTTCAATTACATTTACAGATTTCAGTGGAGTAAGGAAATACCTGGTTACAGACAAGCGAGGTGACAGCGAATCACGGCTAAGAAAAATCACCAGCCAAGCAGATTGTGATATTAACTGCGCTGTGAAAGTGAGATTGTTCCCCGGGCAGTTCACTGGTCCCTCCATGTCCTGTAGTAGATTCTCCCGACAAGCACACTGTTCCTTCTGGGTTTGAACACATACTTTGAAGAACCCAGTGTTGATCTGCTGGGCACAGACAGGGTAAAGGGCATTGGGTGTTCTGTCAGCGGCACATCTGGAGGGAAATACCCACCAGCTCAGGCAGCACATGTGGGGAGGGGGGAAATCAGGGTGCGAGGAAGGAGGTGGGCACAGAGGAGGAGCAGAAGGGGGGAGGAGAGAGAGGAGAGAGAGAGAAAAAAGGGGGCCGAGGGAGAAGGAATGGGTGCAGGGGTGGAAGGGCGAGAGGCAGGGGTGTATGGGAGGGGGAATGGGAGGGGAGAGGCAAGAGAGGGGAGGAGGAGGAGATTGGGAGTTGCTGAAGGGGAGAAAGAGCGAGTGGGGAGAGGGGGGGGGGGTGGAAGGGGAAAGGTGATGCTGATCATTGAAATGTATTGCGATTAATGTTGAGTCCAGAAGGCTGTCTGTCACGCATTGTACTGGGAGATGAGGTACTAATCTGTGATTCACGCTCGGTTTCTGTGGTGGACCAAAGACAGAGGGGACTGGGATGACCGGACGTGACAGTCAATTGTTCAGCGTCATCGGTGAAACTGCATGGAGCTTCAATTAGAAAGACATTTTGTTTCCCTGCATGGTTGGAAGCAAAGTGGGGAAATGACAGATGGGGAAAGGACAACTTAAAGCACACGGTATTGGGGGTTCAGTATTGATGTGGATAGAGAACTGGCTGGCAAACAGGGAGCAAAGAGTAGGAGTAAACGGGTCATTTTCAGAATGGCAGGCAGTGACTAGTGGGGTACCGCAAGGCTCAGTGCTGGGACCCCAGCTATTTACAATATATATTAATGATTTGGACGAGGAATTGAATTCACCATCTCCAAGTTTGCGGATGACACGAAGCTGGGGGGCAGTGTTAGCTGTGAGGAGGATGCTAGGAGGCTGCAAGCTGACTTGGATAGGCTGGGTGAGTGGGCAAATACATGGCAGATGTAGTATAATGTGGATAAATGTGAGGTATATCCACTTTGGTGGCAAAAACAGGAAAGTAGACTATTATCTGAATGGTGGCCGATTACGAAAAAGGAAGATGCAAGGAGACCTGGGTGTCATGGTACACCAGTCATTGAAAGTATGCATGCAGGTGCAGCAGGCAGTAAAGAAAGCCAATGGTTTTTTAGCATTCATAGCAAAAGGATTTGAGTATAGGAGCAGGGATGTTCTACTGCAGTTGTAACAGGATCTTGGTGAACCACCCCTTGATTATTTGTGCACCGTTTGGTCTCGAAATCTGAGTAAATACATTCTTTCCATAGAGGGAGTACAGAGAAGGTTTCACCAGACTGCTTCCTGGGATGTCAGTACTTTCCATATGAAGAAAGACTGGGCTAGACTCGGCTTGATACTCGCTAAGAATTTAGAAGATTGAGTGGTTGGGGGGGGGGGGGGGGGTCTATCGCAAAAGAACCTATAGCGAAACTTTACTTACAAAATGTTCATTAAGTGGGGTTGGCCAGGAGGCTAGATCAGGAAATTTTGTTCCGATGTTGGGGAGTCCCGGACAGGGGTCCCGTTTTAAGATAAAAGGTAATCCTAAGAGGGATGAATTTTGGGTAGTCCCAGGCCAAGGTGTCACAGTTTAAGAATAAAGGTAAAAGTTCCTAAAGGACAGAGATGAGAAAAACATTTTTCACACAGATAGTGGTGAATCTCTGGAATTCTCTGCCACAGAAGGTAGTTGAGGCCAGTTCATTGGCTATATTTAAGGAGGGAGTTAGATGTGCCCTTGTGGCTAAAGGGAATCAGGAGGTCTGCGAGAGGCAGTACGGAGACTGAGGTTGGATTATCAGCCATCAGCACCATGATCATATTGAATGGACGGCGCAGGCTCGAAATCCAAATGGCCTACTCCTGCACCTATTTTTCCTGTTTATTAATAATGTTCATGGAGAAATGAACATTAGAATGGAATGGATTTCTACATGAAAGCAGGCCATGGGAGTCAGTTAAGGAAGCAATGCATTCTTTTGAGGTTCAGAGTCAGGCATCAACCAAGTGTTGTGGGTTTCACCGACGGTGTTCAGGACGGTGCCAGGTTTGTGGGGGGGGTGGGCGTTAAACTTAAACAGTGGTGTCGAAACAAGAACACAGAGCCGATTTGTGGGGGTTTTACAAAATCAGGTAACAGCGTTTAGGGTTGGTAAGGGGGAAGTGCGACAGCGAGACCTGGGCGTCCTTGTACCCGTATTTGTACCCCGTCACTTTGAG
>NW_026576307.1:0-123502 GCF_028641065.1 Leucoraja erinaceus
GCTAACCAACGTGCCCATGTCAACTATCCCACCGCCTGCATTTGACCCATATCCCGAAACTAGAATGTTTTACTAGAAATGTGGCCTGGTTTCACATAAGTTACAGAGATAGGTTGAATAGTTAGTCGTTTCTCTTGAGCGCGCGGTTACGGGGGGACTTGATAGATGTCTTTAAAATGATGAAGGGATAAGACAGAGTTTGTTTGACCAGCGTTGTCCATTGAGAATAGGGAAGATTCAAACAAAGGACATTGATTTTTCACAATTAAGGGGCAGAAGTTAGGGGTATTGAGGGGGACTTCTTTCACCTCGAAGTGTTATGGTGTGGAATGAGCTTGCCGTGGATGGTGGGCAGGTTCATGGGGATCATTTAAAACTAATTGGATATCATATGTTACGGTAATGAGAGGTATAGTCCTGGGGCATATTATGGAGGTTATTCCCACAATACCTACTCTGATCAAGCAGCTCTCACGTCTCTTCCTTCTCTGAGGAGACGAGAAGAAGTCCTCTGCTGTCTCCTCAGATCCTGGGGACTTCTACCGGCTGCACCTTCGAGAGCACCTTCGCCAACTTGCATCACAGTATTGTCTGCAACTGCTGCCTGGCTCCGCCACGGAAGGGCATTGCAGAGGGTGGTGAAAATTGCCAGACCTCATCACCGGTTCCCCCATCGCTCCCCTCCATTGATCTGTCCAAAGCAAGCGTTTTCCTGCGGAGGGCGCTCAGCTCATCGCCAGGACTGTGCTCTAACCCCAACCGTGGACTGTTGGACCGCTCCCGTACCATGTCGGGAGGGCGTCTACAACAGTTTCTCCGTTTTCCCGAACCATCATCGTCGAAACAGCTTTCTTTCCCGGCGGTCTGTCGCTACCAACGTACCTCGGTGACTGCCAATCAACCCCCCCCCCCACCCTTATTATTTATTTTATTTTTTTTACTTCAAATCGTTTGCTATGTCCGCGTCAAGGGAGATGCTAAATGCATTTCGTTGTCTCTGTACTGTACACTGACGATGACAATTACAATTGAATCTGAATCTGAATCTTGAATCTATGGTATTTGAGTGCGGCAGGTGGATATTGTTACGGTAAAAAAAGTTGTTTCGGACACGGACTTGTATGGCAGTGGCATGTTTCCGTGCGTATGTTATATGGTTATATTTTAATGGAAACCGTACCTATCCAAACCTGTCTTAAGGTCTGTCCCACCAGCAGCGACTGCTCGGAGAGCGACAGACCGAAGCGGGCCGCGCGGGAATGTCAAGTGGGTTGATTGAATTCTCGCGTGAACGGCGATTCGGGCGGTGCGTACGCCTCACAGCCCCCCGGCAGGCCGCAGGCCGGTGCCGCCCTGAGTTTTAAACCCGGTCAGTTTTTTCGGAGCCCGCGCGGTCGGGACCACTTCCGCACAACTCATACGGTCTCCGCGATCGAGTGAACCGCCCCGCGAGGACCTTCGGCTTCAAGCTACCCGTTATGTCGCCTGCCGCATGCGTCGAATGCTCGTGGAACGCCCTTTAGTCTCACCTGTTTTTTGCTCCTCATTCACAGTCCTCTGTAACAAAGCCTAGTGTCGTCTTTTCCGACGTTAAACTCTCGTGTGCGCGAACATCCGGTTGGTCATCATCAATGACCCGCACATCGAGATCTAGGGTCCAAGAAAAACGAGTGCACTTTATTTTTTTGGGTTATTTTAGATATCAGCAACAAACACAGCCCTTTGGCCCACTGGTCCGTGCCAACCAGCAGTCCCCCGCCGCTGGCACTATCCACACCCACACCACAACTATGACGTTTTTAACCTTTACCCAATCCATTTAACCGACAAACTGTACGTCTTTGGAGGTGTGGGAGAAACAGAACTCTCGCGTACAACCACAGGTCACAGGAAACTGCAAACTCCGTACAGACGCACCCGTGGTTGGGATGTTACTCGGCCCTTGGCCTGTGAGCCGCAACTCGACCTCTGCACAGCCATCAGTCATGTCAAGTCCCCCCCCAAGAGCGTTTATTGCATGTTTCCCGGATTTAGGACCTACGTCTTGTTGCTAGCTCACAACCGTATATTGTAGGCATTAATACAGAACAGATCAGTGTGTCCCTATACCATCATAATAAATATACACACACGAGATACCAGATAAAGGTGGCATAGCTGTTATAGGGGTCAGAGTTTTGTTTGAAGTTGTGTTTCATAGCCTGAATGATGTGGGGGGAAGTAGCGATTCCCTGAACCTGGATGTTGAAGATTTCACTCTCCTTGTACCTTCTACCTGAAGGCCCATGCAGGGAGCGGGATGAGTGTGTGGTCAGGATGGTGTGCGGTCCATTGATCATAGGCTGACAGCTTTTTGACTGGCCAGCACGACTGCCGCTAGATCCCCTAGAATGGGGGGGTAGGTCCTAGCCCCATGATGCCTGGGCAAACTGTGTTTCAACTTCTTCTCAAAGCCCTGTTCACTCCTGGTGCTCAAGTTGCAGAAAACCAAGCCACGATGCAACCGGGCCTCCCCTGATAGAAACCCAACCCCAATCCCCAAGGGGAGGTATCAACAGCCGGTGGTTGAATGATTGTTTGTTGAGAGACCATTCATGCACAGCAAGATCCCAGAAAGAGAAGTCACCCTGGGGTGGTGGCTTTGTTAGTTGGGGTCTCCCTGTTGGCCGTAACTCTGTAATGGGCTGTCCCACTGTAACAGCTAATCGAAGGGATTTCCCAACGTGTCACCCTGATCTCGAACTCGGAGATTTCGGTTGAGGCCGCTCGTTTTTTCCCCCCCATCCCCCCCGACTTCCGGGCTCTTCGTGGACATTTTGTTCGACATGGTTGAAACATATTTCAAGCGGTCTTCACACTATTTACTCTGAACTGTTGGCGTTTCCCGATAGTACCTGCAGTAGCTTGTACGGAGACGCTTAGAGACGTCCGAGCTGCGAACGTACCCGCTCCGTACCTTCTACGCGCTTTTACACGGGAGTTGACTTTTTTTATAACTGGGGAGTAGCTATCTGAAATACCTCTAGTACGTGGGACAGGCCCTTAATTCTGACAAGATGAGATTAAGTTATAAACATAACGGGTGGCACAGTGTTGCAGCGGTAGAGTTGCTGCCTCACAGCGCCAGAGACCCGGGTTCGATCCTGACTATGGGTACTGTCTGTACGGAGTTTGCATGTTCGCCCCGTGAACTGCATTGGATTTCTCGCCAAGATCTCCAGTTTTCCTCCAATGTTTCCAAAGACATGCGGGTTTGTATGGTTAATTGGCTTCTGTAAATTGTCCCCAGTGTGTTGGATAGATTTAGTTAGTTTGGGGTAATCGATGCTCGGCGTGGGACTTAGATGGGCTAGTGGCCCTGCTATCTCTAAGGCCAAATTGTTCCTAGTGTGTGGGATAGAACTAGTTTTTGTGTATGCGTGTCAGGCCTTGACTCGTGTGGCTGAATGGCTGTCTCACAAGCCTAAATTGTCCCTAGTTGTGTGGGCTTAGACCCAAAATCTGTGCGGGGGCTCTAACCAAACTGAAAACTGATCGTCCAGTGAAGTCACAGTCTGAAGAAGGGCGAATAGACCCGAAACCGTCCCACCATTCCTTCTCTCAAGAGATGCTGCCCTGTTCCCGCTGAGTTACTCCCAGCAGTGTTGGGCATGAATGATTCCGGCTTTGCCAGAGTGGGAGATGAGCTGCCACCCAGGTGGTAAATGCTGGCAGTGTCTTTGTGGTAAGACCCTACCCAAGTGGGCACTGGAGATGGCTTTGAGCTGTTGAGTAGGTGAGGCCAATGCAGCCCAACGTGGCAAAGTTCTCCCATGGCGTCCAGGAACACCGCGCCGACTCCACCAACCAGACCGAACCGTCGGCAACAAACTGATTTAACCCAAAAACCGACGTCCAAACTCCTGTGGGTGAGAGACAGTTGTTCGATAAATGTCATAAGGGCGGCACAGGTGGCGGCAGCGGTTAGAGTTGCTGCCATACAGTGTCCAGAGACCCAGGTTCCCATCCTGACCACACAGACAATAGACAATAGGTGCAGGACTAGACCATTTGCCCTTCGAGCCCGAGCACCGCCATTCAAGGTTGTCTTGGCTGCTCATCCCCACATCAGTACCCAGTTACTGCCTTCTCCCCCATATCCCCTGACTACGCTATCATTAGCAGCCCCATACAGCTCACTCTCTTGTGAACTAGTTATCCAGAAGCACCGGCCTCCATCCGCACGATGAGGCAGAGAATTCCACACCATCCCTCCCCCACCACTTCTCTGTGTGAAAGTGTTTCCTCCTTCTCCGTTTCTAAATGGATTACCCCCTATCTCCTTAAACTGTTGTGGCCCCTGGTTCTGTATTAAGGGCGATTAGTCCGTACGGAGTTTTTTCGTTCTAACAAGTGACCTGAGTAGGTTTCTTTCTCGAGATCTTCGGTTTTCCTCCCACACTCCGAAGAAGTTACAGGTGTGTAGGTTACTTGGCTTGGTGTGACTGTTGTAAATTTTCTTCTAGGTGTGGGGGTTAGTATGAATGTGTGGTGATCGCTGGTTGGCCACGGACTCGGTAGGCCGATCAGGCCCTGTTGTTTTCGAGCTTAGCTGTATCTTTCTCCCTGTTTCTGAATTAAGGTCCTATGTACTCGAAGCAGTATTAGGCCGTTCGGCCCATCAGTTCTCCCCGCCATGCAATCATCATGGCCACCCCATTTCTTCTGCCTTGTCACCATAACCTCTGCAAAACCGAAACTAATCACTAATCGCTCAATCTCTGCCCCTAAAAAATATCCACTTGACTTGACTTGACTTGACTCGATCCACCTCAACGGGCCCAGCAGAACACTGTCTCCGTGAAGCTGCCTGTGTCTTGGACATCACATCCCCAGGTGTGGTTCCAGCAGGTCGGGGCCTAGTTCCACGTTTGACGCATCGCAGCCGACGACACCCGGTACTACAATACGGCCGGCACGTTGCTCAGGAGACGACTTACACGCTCGCCTGGTCTCTTACTCATACACACGCCGCTGGACTCAGGACAACAGAGAGGGCCTGAAAGCGGCTGCTCTTGTGGACCTTTGGGTCTCAGCCCGGGACCGCGCAGCGCGGGCTCATACACACGGGCGACCTCGCCAATCGCAAGCCATCGGCGCTACTGCGAGCGAGATGCTCATGTTAGCATCGTGGGGATCCGCTGGGTGGCACGGACTTGGCGGGCCGAAGGAACCTGTTTCCGCGCCTGGATCTTCTAAACTAAACTAACAAAACCATTACATACACTCAGTCAAACTCAAGTCAAAACTCAAGTACAATGGGTGGAAGCAAAGGAGGAAACGTATACAGAGTGCAGGATATAGTTATCAGCATTGTAGCGCAATCAGTTCCACAGACAAAGGTCCAATGCCCGCAATGGGGTGGAGTGTGAATCGAAAATTCTTTCTTAGGCCCCCCCCGATCCATAGGCTTGACCATGGGTGTCTCCAGGGTTTGGAGGACACCCTGTGCGTAGACTTTGTTTAAACGTGGGGAGACTGGGTGCACAGACAAGCACACCCCACGGTCCTTGCAGATACTGGGTCAGGATCCAGTGGCATGGAGTCCAAGACGACGGGAGACCCTTTGCTGCTGCAGCCTTCATCCGCTTCCCAGCCGTTGTGACGCTCCACTAAGGTCAGCCATCGTCCTCCGCCTGTTCTAATGTTGAGGTCTTGGTTGGATTGCTCTTTGTCAGAGACCTCCCCCTCGACCTTACCGCCATGGGTGGCCAGACCAGGAGCGTAGCTCCAGACGGCATCGCTCTCAGGATCTCAGGTCCACACACAAGCTTCTCCACCACGACAAGCTCACAATCCACGGTGAAGTGAATGGGACAGTACCCTAACTTATGGAAGGGCCATTCAGAAGCCTGATAACATAGAAACATAGAAAATTGGTGCAGGAGTAGGCCATTCGGCCCTTCGAGCCTGCACCACCATTCAATATGATCATGGTGCTGATCATCCACTCAGTATTCCTGTTCCTGCCCTTCCCTCCATACCACCTGATCCAATTAGCCACAAGGGCCACATCTAACTCCCTCTTAAATATAGCCAATGAACTGTGGCCTCAACTACCTTCTGTGGCCAGAGAATTCCAGAGATTCACAATTCTCTGTTGTGTGAAAATGTTTTTTACTCATCTCGGGTCCTAAACGATTTCCCCCTTATCCTTAAACTGTGACCCCTAGTTCTGGAGGGGTGACAGAAGGGAAGAAGCTGTTCCTGAACAACAAACATAAACTAAAGCTCCGAGCCTGAACACGAAGGCCAGGAAAGGTGGGAGCAACAGTTTTCAGAACTCACCGTTCAAAGTGACGGAGGTTGAGACTTTTCGACGGTATTCCCCTTTTTTGTTCACACATCCTCCTGGGACAAACGCAAGCCGTGGAGTTGATCAGGGAAACAGAATTGATGCGGCTGGGTGGCTTCAGGGACAGAAAGAAAAGAATAGGTATCATTCAAATTTAGATTCGTTCGGTTTTTTTTTTTTTGTATTTTTTGGACGATTCGGGCCAAAGAAGGAGGAAAATGGGACCAAGACTTAGCATGATGGCATGATGGTCGGCAAAGACGAGTTGTGACTCCTATGATTCCAATATTCCATGGCGGCTTTGATCTATGGATCATCACTTTGGTATAGTTCAGTTTACATGTAGCTCATGTGTACCGAGGTACAGTGAAACGCTGTTTGTTGCAGATGCTAACCATTCAGCGGAAAGACCCATACATATTACATGAGGCCGCCACAGTGTACAGAATGCTTGATAAGGGAATAAACGTTTAGTGCAAGGTTAAAGCCAGCAAAGTCCAATCAAAGATAGTCCCAGGGTCCCCGATGAGGTAGATAGGAGTTCAGCAGCACAACACGCTACCTCTGGATGTGGTAGGATGGCTCAGTTGCATGATAAACAGCTGGGAAGGATCTGTCTCCTGAATCTGGAGTTGTGCGTTTTCACACTTAAGTACGTCTTGCCTGAGGGGGGAAGAGGGAGTGGCCGGGGTGAGACTGGTCCTTGATTTTGCTGCTGGCCTTGCCGAGGCAGCGTGAGGTGTAGATGGAGTCCTGTCTCTGGAAGGATAGGATAAGTAAGATCAGATTCAGATTCAGATTCAATTTTTAATTGTCATTGTCAGTGTACAGTACAGAGAAAACGAAATGCATTTAGCATCTCCCTGGAAGAGCGACATAGCAAACGATTTGAATAAATAATAATAAGTGTCCGGGGGGGGGGTGGGGGGTGGTGATTGGCAGTCACCGAAACTTCCAACCTCTGTATTTCTCACTGGATGGAAAACATGAAGCGTTTTTTATGCTTGAATTACTACAGTGAATGCTTCCCGATGCTCGCTCACTGACAATGGGAGGGAGGTTGGTTTGTGTGATGGTCCGGGCTGCATCCACAGCTCTCTGCAATTGCTTGCCGTCTTGGATGGAGCAGTTCCCAAACCGAGTTGTGATGCATCGCGATAAAATGCAGGAGAGAGTGGGATTGACAGAGAGAAGGCAGGGGAATGGCGTTGAGAGGGGAAAATAGATCAACTAGGGTGGCACGGTGGCGCAGCGGTAGAGCTGCTGCCTCACAGCGCCGGAGACCCAGGTTCCATCCTGACAACGGGCGCTGTATGTTCTCCCCGTGACACGCGTGGGTTTGCTCCGGATGATCCGGTTTCCCGTTTTCCTCCCACAACACGTACAGATTGCCAGGTTAATCGGCGTCTTCGTATGTTCAATTGTTACGCTTAGAGTGTGTAGGATAGTGGTTAGTGTGTGGTTGTAGGATAGTGTTAGTTGGGGGATCGCTGGTTGGTATGGACTTGGTGGGCCGAAGGGCCTGTTTCCACGCTGTATCTCTAAAATCTAATGTAAAGGCATCCTGTGCGGACAATGGGATTGACAAGGGTGGTGGGGAGACTTGTACGTGTAACTTTACTGATTAGTTTACTTTAGAGATACAGCGCAGAAACAGGCCCTTATGCCCACCTAGTCTGCACCGACCAGCGATCCCCGCACACTAACACTATCCTACACACACTAGGGACAATTTACACATACACCAAGCCAATTCACCTACGCAGGTCACGGGGAGAACGTGCAAACTCCGTACAGACAGCACCCATGGTCAGGATGGAATTTCTGGTGTTGAAGGTCCGTGAATAAAGTACCTGCAGGAGTCGCTTGGTGAAACAGTTGTCGATGATGGATTGGTTCTTCAGCAGGTTGGACAGGCAATGCACAAACGGGCCTGTGGGATGTGGGAAGGTGAACAGGTCAATCAGGATATTGGAATAGCTTCAGAACCACACGTGGGTGAACTGGGAATGCTTCTGTCATCCGTACATCACCTATGTCTGCTCATTCTTTCTCCCCCATCCCTCCCCCTTCCCCCACTCTTTCTCCCTCTCTCCTTCTCCTTCTCTCCCTCCCATGCTGCCTCCTTCCCTCCCTCTCTCTCCCGCCCTTTCTCCCTCTCTCCCTCCCCCTCTCTCACTTCCTTCCCGCCTCCCTTCCTCTCCCCCCTCCCACCTCTCCCCCTCCCCCTCTCTCGCTCCCACCACCCTCTATCCCTCTCCCCCCACACACTCCCTCTCTCTCTCGCTCTCTCTGTCTCTCTCTCTCTCCCTCTCACTCTCTCTCTCTCTCTCTCTCTCTCTCCCACTCTCTCTCTCTCTCCCTCCCCCAGTATCTCCCTCTCCCTCCCCGTCTCTCTCTCCCTTCTCTGCCCTTCTCTCTCATCTCTCTCTCTCCCACAGCCCCTCCCTCTCTCTCCGTCTCTCTCTCTCTCCGCTCCTCTCTCTCTCTCTCTCCCTCCTCTCTCTCTCTCTCTCCTCCCTCTCTCTTTCTCCCTCTCCTCTCTCTAAGAGGGGGAGGGGAGGGGATCTCTCTCTCTCTCTCCCTCTCTCCCTCTCTCTCTCTCTCCCTCTCTCCCACTCTCTTTCCCTCTCTCTCTCTCTCTCTCTCTCTCTCTCTCTCTCTCTTTCTATCCCTCTCTCTCCCTCTCCATCTCTCTTTCTCCATCCCTCTCTCTCTTCTCTCCTCCCTCCATCTCTCCCTACCTTCCCCATCCCAGTCTCGGGAACGTTCTGATTAGTTTAGAGATACAGCACGGAACCAGGCCCTTCGGCCCACTGAGTCCATGCCGGCCATCGATCACCCGTTCACACTAGTTCTATGTTATCCCACATTCCCATCCACCCCTACACCCAGAGGGGCAATCTACAGAGGGACAATTCATCTACAAACCCGCACATCTTCAGGAAGCATGGGAAACCGGAGCACCCGGTGGAAACCAACGCGGGCACAGGGAGAACAGCAAACTCCACACAGACAGCAACCCGAGGTCGGGATCGAACCCAGATCTCCAGTGTTGTGAGGTAGCGGCTCTAGCAGCTGCGCCACCGTGCCATCTTCTTCAATGAAGACATACATGGAGTAAGTAGCCCTTTCCTTCTCTCCAGAGATGCTGCCTGCCCCGCTGAGTTACTCCAGCATTTTGTGTCTACCTTCAGTGTAAACCCATGAAGTAGCTATTCAACTCCTCTGTCGTTCCCTCCCCTTATAACCTCTCTGCCTGCAAGGGTCCCTGAGTCCCCTCGCTGTGAGCCACTGGTCCATTACTGATGGGGGAATGTTGTGCTGTGTGTGAATTATTTTCCCATTGACCATCCTTGATGATGCTGGGATCTCTCCATCCTTCCCCATCCTAGTTCTCCGACCAGTCTGACTGACCCCCGAATTAGCTTCTACCTGTGCAAGCTTCATTGCCACCAACGACACTAGAGGAGCCTATCTTGCCACTCACACACAGAAACACACACATACCGTTCCCCCACAACACTGATTAAACCAAAGATCATAGAATGCATATGGTACAGAGACCTTTCATTGTGCATTGTCACCCAATTTATACGAGGATTCCCTTAAAAAATCTTTTTTTTTAAAGAACCACCTTATTTATTATAAACAAAGATAATAATGGTCTATCATAGAAGGCTAAAATAGACCAAGATAAACGGCAAAATTCAATGGACTGACGTGGATTAAACGGCATAATGGGGATCGGGGACTTATTCCTAAAATGGTGGAAGTGATGCTCCGTTGCGTACAACACATCAGTCCATTGGATTACGTAGGAGTGGTCTATCTTGCGCCTCTAGTATCTTTGGTTGCCACCTTCCCCGACCTAACTCTGATCTTTTCTACATTATCCTTGAACTTCATCCCCTATGATGTCTCCTTTTCACACCTTACCCTCCCATATCCCTGTGTCTTCCTCTCCCCTGACACTCAGTCTGAAGAAGGGTCTCGACCCGAAGTCTCACCCATTCCTTCTCTCCAGAGATGCTGCCTGTCCTGCTGAGTTACTCCAGCATTTTGTGTCTATCGAGTCATGGTCATGGAGTGGAAACAGGCCCTTCGGCCCAACTTGTTCACACTGGCCAAGATGTCCCAGCTACACTAGTCCCACCTGCCCGCGTTTGATCCATATCCCTCCAAACCTGTCCTATCCATGTACCTGTCTAACCATTCCTTAAACATTGCGATAGTCCCAGCCTCAACTACCTCCTCTGGCAGCTTGTTCCATACACCCACCACCCTCTGTGTGTGGAAAAGTTACCCCTCAGATTCCAAATCTTTCCCCCTTCACCTTAAACCTATGTCTTCTGATCCTCGATTCCCCTACTCTGGACAAGAGACTCTGTGTGTCTACCCGATCTATTCCTCTCATGATTTTACACACCTCTATAAGATCACCCCTCATCCTATAAGAGCAGCATCTCATATTCCGCTTGGGCAGTCTGCACCCTAGCGGCATAAACATTGACTTCTCCAATTTCCGGTAGCCCTTGCTGTCTCCTCCCCTTCTCAGCTCTTCCTCAGCCCTCGGGCTCCTCCTCTTCCTTTCTCCTTTCTTCTCCCCCCTCCCCCCCCCCCCACCCCCCCAGACCCTACATCAGTCTGAAGAAGGGTTTCGGCCCGAAAGGTCGCCTATTTCCTTCGCTCCATAGATGCTGCTGCACCCGCTGAGTTTCCCCAGCATTTTTTGTCACCCCTCATCCTCCTGCACTCCAGGGAATAGAGTCCCAGAGTCCAGAGTCTATCTTCAGTGTAAACCAGCATCTGCAGTTATCTTGCTGCACACGTCCTTACTGAGAGTTGTCCGGAGGGTGGCTGGTCATGGGCTGTGTCGTTTGAGAACATAAGAAGGTTTCCTTCAGCATTGATGCAGACGCCATGGGGACCCACAGGGCTGTTGCAAACACTCATCGACATCTGCAGGGGGTGGGAGACACCACCCATCATAGAACGTAGAGACAGCATAGACACTAAAAGCTGGAGTAGGACAGTTTTTAGTTTATGGACCAAGCGCAGGCAAGTGGGACTAGGGTCGCTTGGACATTGTTGGCCGGGATGGTTAAGTTGGGCCGAAGGGCCTGTTTCCACTCTATAGCTCAGCTGGACAGGCAGCATCTCTGGAGAGAAGGAATGGGTGACGTTTCGGGTCGAGACCCTTCTTCAGATTGAGCGTCGGGGAAGAGGTCGAGACCTGAAACGTCACCCATTCCTTCTCTCCAGAGATGCTGCCTGTCCTGCTGAGTTACTCCAGCGTTTTGTGTCTCTCTTTGATTTCAACCAGCATCTTTCTGCAGTTCTTTCCTACTCATAGAACAGTACAGCACAAGAAGAGGCCCTTCGGCCCACAATGTCGGTGCCGAACACGGTGCCAGGTTAAACAAATCTTCTGTTCCTACACGTAATCCATATCCCTCCATTCCCTACTTACCCAAGTGTCTATCTAAAAGTCTCTTAAACACCACTATCGTATCTACCTCCACCACCACCCCTGGCAATGCGTTCCAGGCACCCACCACCCTCTGGGTACATAACTTCGCCTGCAAATCCCTTCTAAACTCACTCGCCATAAAGCCGTCCTTTTAGGGAGTTAAGCTATTGGACCCCTCTGTACATCAATGGTGCTCGGGGCCTTGTCATTAAGTTCATGTTGATAAGTTCCTGAGTGATAGGAGCAGAATTAGGCCATTCGGCCCATCAAGTCTACTCCGCCACTCAATCATAGCTGATCTATCAGGTGAGGCAGCATCTATGGAGAGAAGGAATAGGCGACGTTTTGGGTCGAGACCCTTCTTCAGACTGAAGGAGGTTCTCGACCCGAAACGTTGCCTATTCCTTCTCTCCATAGATGCTGCCTCACCCGCTGAGTTTCTCCAGCAATTTTTGTCTACCTTTGATTGTTCCAGCATCTGCAGTTCTTTCTTAAACATGGCTGATCTATCTTTTCCTCTCAACCACATTCTCCTGCCTTCTCTCCCCATAGCCCTGACACCCCGTACTAATCAAGAATCTATCTAAAATATCCATTGACTTTGCCTCCACAGCCGTCTGTGGCCATGAATTCCACAGATTCACCCCCCTCTGACTAAAGAAATTCCTCCTCATCTCCTTTCTAAAGGTACATCCTTTAATTCTGAGGCTGTGGCCTCTGGTCCTGGACTCTCCCACTAGTGGCAGCATCCTCTCCACATCCAACAATAGACTACCCCCTTATATTTGGCCTGCCAAAGTGCAACACCTCACACTGTTCAGACTAACTCCAGTTTGCCATTTCCTTTGCCCGTTTCTGATCTGTTTCATGCTGCACACTTTGACAGTCTTTCTCACTGCAACGCAACTCCTCCAATTCTGCTGCCGCCCACGAACTCCCCAACCGTCCCATCTATGTATACGTCTAACAAAAAAAACACATGATTAGTAAGGGCGTCTAAGGTTACGGGGAGAAGGCAGGAGAATGGTATTGAGAAGGGAAGATACATCAGCCATCATTGAATGGTCATAAGGTCATAATTGTTAGGTGGAATAAGGCCATTCGGCCCATCAAGTCTACTCCACCATTTAATCATGGCTGATCTATCTCTTCCTCCTAACCCCAAACTCCCGCCTGCTCCCCATAACCCCCGACACCCATAGCAATCAAGAATCTATCTCTCTGCCTTAAATATATCCACTAACTTGGCCTCCACAGCCTTTTGTGGCAAAGAATTCCACAGATTCACCACCCTCTGACTAAAGAAATTCTTCCTCATCTCCTTCCTTTTATTCTGAGGCTGGGACCTCTAGTCCTAGACTCTCCCACTTTTCACGGCCTACAGAGGCTGCCTTAGCTCCACAGGCCCGGAGAGGAGGTTGGGCCTACAGAGACCACAAGCCATGTTCAGGCCACAAGCCATGGAGAGATGGCTAGGCCTACAGGCCTGCCTCCGGCACACAGGCTCTGGAGAGGAGGTTCGGCCTACAGAGGTTGACTTAGCTCCACAGGCCCAGGAGAGGAGGTTGGGCCTACAGAGACCACAAGCCATGTTCAGGGCCACAAGGCATGGAGAGATGGCTAGGCCTACAGGGCCTGCCTCTGGCACACAGGCTCTGGAGATGAGGTTCGGCCTACAGAGGTTGACTTAGCTCCACAGGCCCAGGAGAGGAGTGAAGCTGGGTCTGGCCGGTCTCCTTACCTTGGCAGCCAGCGCCGTAACCAGTAAAGTTGGTCTTGCCGGACAGCCGGGCAAAGCCAGGGTGGCAGAGGCAGAAGAACCCTCCCGCGGTGTTTGTGGCAACTGGCGTGGGGGCCACAGATGGTTCTAACGGTGTGACATTCATCGTAATCTGTAACGGGACAGTGGAGACCAACTCACAACAGATCTGATAATACTATACATATATACAGAAGATCTACAGCAGGACCCATCTACCTTGACCTACCTGATCTCCCGGATACCAAACACTTAAACCCCCCCCTCCCAACCCCGCACTGATCTTTCTGTCCTGGGCCTCCTCCATTGTCAGAGTGAGGCCCAGTGCAAATTGGGGGCCCAGCAGCATCTCATATTCTGCATGGGCAGCTTCCAGCCCAGCGGTGTGATTCCTTCTCTCTGAAGATGCTGCCTGTCCCGCTGAGTTACTCCAGCTTTTTGTGTCTATTTTCCACTTAAACCAGCAGCTGCAGTTCCTTCCTACACAGAATGAATATTGATTTCTCTAACTTCAAGTAACCCTTGCTCTCCTCTCTCTCTCCTTCTCTCCCTCTTCCTAGTTCTCTGACCAGTCTGGCTGTCCCTCTGATTAAATGTGATCTCTGTATGTTTCGTCGTCACCTTAACCGAGCTAACAATGATCTATTCTATATTTTCCTTGACCCTCATCCTCTTTGATGTCTCAATTTCACATCATGCACGTCCTTATCTCTGTGTCTCCCTCTCCCCTGACTCTCAGTCTGACTACAGTTAATTCCCGGGATGGCGGGACTGTCATATGCTGGATCGGCTGGGCTTGCATACTCTGGAGTTTAGAAGGATTAGAAGGATATATTTATATAATGGTATATAATGGACACACTGATCTGTTTTGTAGTAAATGCCTACTATGTTCTGTCTGCTGAAACAAAGCAAGAATTTCATTGTCCTATCTGGGACACATGACAATAAACTCACTCGAATTCACTTGAACTTGAGAGGGGATCTTATTGAGACATATAAGATTATTCAGGGTTTGGACACGCTAGAGGCAGGAAACATGTTCCCGATGTTGGGGGAGTCCAGAAAGAGGGGCCACCGTTTAAGAATAAGGGGTAAGCCATTTAGAACAGAGACGAGGAAACACTTTTACTCACAGAGAGTGGTGAGTCTGTGAAATTCTCTGGCTCAGAGGACGGTGGAGGCCAGCTCTCTGGACACTTTCAAGAGAGAGCTAGATAGGGCTCTTAAAGATAGCGGAGTCAGGGGATATGGGGAGAAGGCAGGAACGGGGTACTGATTGGGGATGATCAGCCATGATCACATTGAATGTTGGTGCTGGCTTTAAGGGCCGAATGGCCTCCTCGTGCACCTATAGTCTATTGTCTATTGACGGGTCTCGACCTGATGCACTACAATGCTGAGAACTATATTCTGCACTCTGCATCTTCCCCCTTGTTTACTTTGGAGATACAGCGTGGGAACAGGCCCACCAAGCCTGTACCGAACAGCAAACACCCCTACACTAGTTCTAACCTACACGCTAGGGATAAGTTATAGAAGCCAATTAACCTGCAAACCCGCACGTCTTTGGAGTGTGGGAGGAAACTGGAGCACCCGGAGAAAATCCACGCAGGTCACGGGGAGATCATACAGGCAGCTCCCGTAGTCAAGATGGAACACGTGTCTCTGGCGCTGTGAGTCAGCAACTCGACCGCTGCACCTCCAAGCCGCCACTTTGCTCTACCTATTGTACTTGAGTCTGACATGATTGTATTCATATACAGTCCTAGAGTCCCACAATGTGGAAACAGGCCCTTCGGCCCAACTTGTCCATGCTATAGTGTTATCTGATTTGATTAGAAAGCATGCAAAACAAAGCTTGTCACTATACTTCAGTACTGGTGATAAAAATGAATCTAAATCTAAACCTAACCATAACACTCAAGGACAGGCATTGGTAATATTAAATGTGTAGGAAGGAACTGCAGATGCTGGTTTACACCGAAGATGGACACAAACTGCTGGAGTAACTTGGCGGGTCAGGCAGCATCTCTGGAGAGAAGGAATGGGTGGTGTTTCGGGTCGAGTCTGAAGAAGAACTGTCGCCCATTCCTCCTGTCCGGAGATGCTGCCTGCCCCACTGAGTTACTCCAGCAATGGTGATACTAACATTGGCTTGGGTGGTAACTAGGGCTGCCAACTTTCTCACCAATAAGGGACAAAAGGTCAAAATACGGGCAAGGTCCCGACGGCCATTCGTTGACCGACTGGGCCGTGGCTGGGTGAATGATGAGTTGGCCCCGGGTGCTGGACTGTACACAAAGCCCAGCCGGCGGGCCAGCTGAGGAGTTTTGGCCCGGCCCGTGCAAAGTCCGGCACCCCGTCCAACTCATGAACCGATGATCGGCCGTGAGAAGGAGGGGTGGTGGTGGTGTCGGCGGTAAGCGAAGGTCCGAAGGTCGGACAGCTGGCCGGGCTGCCGACCGACGGGGCCACGGGCGAGGTGCTGCTGCTGCACTCCATGGGCTGCACTACGTCGGGACGGGTAAGGCGGGGCTGGACGCAGCGCTCCGACCCGACAGTAATAGCAGTCAAATGAGGGACAAGGGCGATCCCGTACAGGACCAACCAATTTAGCCCAATATACGGGATGTCCCGGCTAATACGGGACAGTTGGCAACACCAGTTGTAACGAGGGTGGGGGTGAGGACGGGGTTGAGGGTGGGGTGGAGGAGGACAGGCCCGGAGGGGGGGGGGGGGGGGGGGGGGGGGAATACCTTTACACGTGGAGTCTGCAGAACTGGCGAACCTTCTGTCTCCGGACTCGGAGTAAAATCCCGCTGGGCAGGTGCAGTAGAAGGTTCCGGTGAACTGGTGACACACCGCGTGGGGCCCACATAACGCACAGCTGCCGGTCTCTGTAACGGAGGGAAGAGCCATCAGCGCGGCGCCAGGGTGAAGCGTAGGGCAATCAGCGTGTCCTCTACAACTCTCCGCAACTTCTACAGATGCACCGTAGAAAGCATTTTATCCCGGGTGCATCACAGCACGGTTTGGGAACAGCTCCGTCCGTCCAGACCGCAAGAAATTGCAGAGAATTGTAGACGCAGCCCAGGCCATCACACACACAAACCAACCTCCCTCCCCTTGACTCCATCTACACCTCACGCTGCCTCGGCAAGGCCAGCAGCATCATCAAGGACCAGTCTCACTCCCTCTACTCCCTCTCCCATCAGGCAAAAGGTACAGAAGTGTGAAAACTAACGCACACCTCCAGATTCATTGTGTAAGAAAGAACTACAGATGCTGGAAAAATCGAAGGTAGACAAAAATGCTGGAGAAACTCAGCGGGTGAGGCAGCATCTCTGGAGAGGAAGGAATAGGTAAATCCACAGATGCTGCCTCACCCGCGGTGTTTCTCCAGCATTTCTGTCTACAGATTCAGGGAGAGTTTCTTCCCGGCTGTTATCAGCCAACTGAACCGTCCTATCACCAACTAGATTGTAGTGTTGAACTACTATCAGACTATCCTTGATTGGATCGCTGAGTTACTCCAGCAGTTTGTGTCTACCTTTGATTTAAACCAGCATCTGCAGTTCTTTCCGACACATATACACACACGCACACGCACGCACACACACACACACACATACACACGCTCACGCATACACACGCTCACACACACACACACACACACACATACAAACACACACACACACACACACACACGCACACACACACACACACACACGCACACACACACACACACACACACACTCTCACACACACACACACACACACACACACACACACACACACACACACACACACTCACACACACACACACACACACACACACACACACACGCTCTCACACACACACACACACACACTCACACACACACACACACACACACCTACACACACACACACACACACACACTCTCACACACCTACACACACACACACACACACACACACTCTCACACACCTACACACACACACACACACACACTCACACACCTACACACACACACACACACACACACACTCTCACACACACACGCACACACACACACTCACACACACACACACACACACACACACACACACACACACACACACACTCACACACACACACACACACACACACCTACACACACACACACACACACCCTCACACACCTACACACACACACACACACACACACACACACACACACACACACACACACACACACACACACACACACACACTCTCACACACACACACACACACACACACTCTCACACACACACACCACACACACACACACACACACACACACACACACACACACACACACACACACACACACACACACACACACACACACACACACATCTCCCGGTTGCCAAACACTTTAACTTCACCTCCCATTCCCACACTGATCTTTCTGTCCTGGGCCTCCTCCATTGACAGAGTGAGGCCCAGCACAAATTAGAGGAACAACACCTCATATTTAGCTTTGGCAGTATGAACATTGACTTTCCTGACTTCAAGTAACCTTTGCTCCCTCTCTCTAACTCCGTCTCCCCACCCTGGTCATGGTACTAGTTTCATTGTTGTCCTGTTGAGTTTCACCATCTGTATCACTCGTTATCTCTACCCTACAGCCAACAATGGATCATTGTGGGCTCCACCATTCCCTGATCATCGTTGCTCACTGCATATCTTTCATTCATTTGTCATGAGAACCGTCTATATCTCACATTTCCCTCTCCCCTGACTTTCCGTCTGAAGAAGGGTCTTAACCTTAAACGCCACCCATTCCTTCTCTCCAGAGACACTGCCTGTCCCGCTGAGTTACTCCAGCTTTTTGGGTCAAACAGCGATCAAAAGCCTGGCTGGACATCAGAGTGATTTCTTGTCTCAACATGGCCACTTATCCCCACCTACTGTTACACCTCACGCTGCATCAGCAAGGCCAGCAGCATCATCAAGGACCAGTCTCACCCAGGTCACTCCCTCTTCTCCCCTCTCCCATCAGGCAAGAGGTACAGAAGTGTGAAAACGCACACCTCCAGATTCAGGGACAGTTTCTTCCCAGCTGTTATCAGGCAACTGAACCATCCTACCACAACTAGACAGCAGTCCTGAACTACTATCTACATCACTGGCGACCCTCAGACTATCTTTAATCGGACTTTACTGGCTTTACCTTGCACTAAACGTTATTCCCTTTATCATGTATCTGTACACTGTAAATGTCTCGATTGTAATCATGTATTGTCTTTCCGCTGACTGGTTAGCACGCAACAAAAGCTTTTCACTGTACCTCGATACACGTCATAATAAACTAAACTCACCATTTTAGTGTTGTTTAGTTTAGAGATACAGCCCGGAAACAGGCCCTTTGGCCCTTCGAGTCCGCACTGACCAGCGACCCCAACACAATAACACTATCCTACACACACTAGGGACAACTTACATTTATGGCAAGCCAATTAACCTACAAACCTGAACGTCTTTGAACTGAAGGTCTCAGAGAAAACCCACGCAGGTCACGGGGAGAACGTGCAAACTCCGTATAGACAGCGCCCGCAGTCAGGATGGAGCCCGGGTTTCTGGCGCTGTGAGGCAGCAGCTCTACCTCGCCGCGCCACTGTGTCACTGTACTACGGGTCTACAATTCACGGCGGAGAAAGTGTGAACTCACCGGCAGAGTTGGCTGGACGTGCGGATGATTCCTGGTAGCACACGCTGCACACGTACAAGCCTGGCACAGAGCAACAGGAGATCAACACGTTAATCACAGCAGGTTGAACCCACCCACTGAGCAGCGATGAAATCAGTCGGCATTGACCAGCGATCGCCCGTTCACACTAGTTCCATGTTATCCCACTGTCTCATCCACTCCCTACACACTAGGGGGCAATTTACAGAGGGTCACTTAACCTACAAGCCCGCACGTCTTTCGGGGTGTGGGAGGAAGCCGGAGCACCCGGAGTAAACCCGCGCGGTCACGGGGAGGACGTGCGTGCAGACAGGATGCAACCTGGGTCTCTGGCGCTGTGAGGCAGCAACTCTACCGCCGCGCCACCGTGCCCGGTCTTGAGATGCGAGCAGGAGCGCTGGGCAGCTGGGACGCACGAACATCACAGGGTCCTATCTCTGGTCTGCAGCATCTCTTTGATACTTCTCTCCACAAACAGCACGATCCTCAATGCTGCAGGGCAATGGACAGCGGATAGCCCGGTTTAGAGGGATGTGCCACAAACTCCAGCAGGTGGGACTTGTGTAAATGGGGCATGTTGGCCCGAATGGGCAAGTAGGGCCGAAGAGCCTGTTTAAACACTGTACCTCACAAAATAAATAGGTTGGGGAAGGGAAATGGACTTTGGAGGGAATATTTACTGTGTATATATTTATATCATGGTATATGGACACACTGATCTGTTCTGTATGAATGCCTACTATGTTCCGTTGTGCTGAAGCAAAGCAAGAATTTCATTGTCCTATCAGGGACACATGACAATAAACTCACTTGAACTTGAACTTGTACTGTGTCTCCTTCGCTGACAGTAAAACACACAGAGTTGTGAGTCTGTGGAATTCTCTGCCTCAGTGGGCGGTGGAGGCAGGTTCTCTGGATACTTTCAAGAGAGAGCTAGATAGGGCTCTTAAAGAGTCAGGGGATATGGGGAGAAGGCAGGAACGGGGTACTGATTGTGGATGATCAGCCATGATCACATTGAATGGCGGTGCTGGCTCGAAGGGCCGAATGGCCTAGTCCTTCACCTATTGTCTATTGTCTATAACACGAATGGCAGAGTGTGGACTCACCCAGGCAAGCCAAGTAACTGTTCCGCATCTCTCTCTGTCTCTCTCTCTCGTTCCTTCACCGACAGTGAGGCAATCACTCACCCAGCGCGACTGACCTCTGCGGCTTTTAAAAAGAACCACATCAGTATTTTTCATGACGTTATTGTACTGGGTCACCCTCAAAAGGCGAAAAAAAAACATTTGCGCCCAACGTCACATGCCCGTGTTCTCCACAGATGCTGCCTTGTCTATCTTCGGTTTAAACCAGCATCTGCAGTTCCTTCCTGACTCAGCCATGATCAAGTCAAGTCTATTCGTCACATACACATACGAGACGTGCAGTGAAATGAAAAGTGGCAATGCTCGCAAAAACGACAACCAAACAAAGGACAAACAGAATGGAACAGAATCACATATTCACATATTACATATTTGTGGGAGGGAGGGAAGAAAAAGGAAAAACACAGCAATTTTAAAGAGACACCACACAGCAGTAGAATGGTACAGTAATGTTATTCCCTGGAGAGATAGGAGTTTGAATGGCGGTGCTGGCTCAAAGGGCCGAATGGCCTACTCCTGTACCTGTTGTCTATTGTCTGACATTACCTATTTCTTTCCTGCCTGACCCGCTGAGTTACTCCAGTGCTATCTGTGTCTCTCTTTGATAGAAACCAGCTTCTGCAGTTGCCTTTTGTTACATTGCCATCACCTCTGTGTCTCCTCTCGGCTCTTTCCACTGTGTGTTTACGAAGGAACTGCAGATACTGGAAAATCGAAGGTAGACAAAAGTGCTGGAGAAACTCAGCGGGTGCAGCAGCATCTATGGAGTGAAGGAAATAGGCAACGTTTCAGGACGAAACCCAGTCCATAGATGCTGCTGCACCCGCTGAATCTTTCCACTATGTGTCCGGCATAAAATTCTTCATCTTCTTTCGTGTGGCGTGCACAGCCTAAAGTTGTTGGACAACTTGTTCTATTTGATCTTCCGTTTGTGCACATCGAGTTGATTGCATTAGTCGAAACAGGTTGCAATCTTCCACCCCTGTCTGTCGCTGTTTACATCGAATGTCCCAGTCTGAAGAAAGGTCCCGACCCAATACGTCTCCCATTCTGTTCCTCTCTGCCTGAGGTTATCTGTTGCCGGGCCCTGATTAGCCCTGATCTTTCCTTGCTTCCAGTTACAGCCCCACCCATCCTCCTCCCCCCCCCCTCCTCCCTCCCCCTTCCCCCCTCCCCCCTCCTCCCCCCCCTCCCCCCTCCCCTTCCCCCTCCCCCTCCTCCCCTCTCCCCCCTCCCCCCTCCAACCCAGCAAACAGTCTGAAGAAGGGTCCCAACCCCATCCACGTCCTCTTGAGCCGCTGAGCTACTCCAGCGCTCTGTGTCACTCCCAGGAAAATACGTACCCTTGAATCCAGGCGTGGCAACCGACTTTGGGAATAACTTTGAGCGCGATTGTCCAAATCTGCACCAGATGTGTCGTTGCTACATCGACAGTTGGAGACGCTTCGATCACTAACCTGAATACGGAAACAACACTGTGATTGTGGTCAGGACAGAGGGTGTGACACCTCGCACAGCAGTATGTGGTTTGCAGAAGTCTTTAGCTCTCTCTCTACACTGGGTAAAAGGTCGGGAGGGGGTCCTCGATCTACGAAATATTCAGAGATCAAAGGTGCAAGGGGACTAGATTCAAGATTCAAGATTCAAGAGAATATATTGTCATGTGTCCCTGATAGGACAATGAAATACTTGCTTTGCTTCAGCACACAGAACATAATAGGCATTGACTACAAAACACATGAATAAATAAACTGATAAAGTGCAAATAACAAATAATGGGTTATTAATGTTCAGAGTTTTGTCCGAGCCAAGTTTGCCTGATGGCTGTGGGGAAGTAGCTTTTCCTAAACCTGGTTGTTGCAGTCGTCAGGCTCCTATACTTTCTACCTGAAGGTAGCAGGGAGATGAGTGTGTGGCCAGGATGGTGTGGGTCTTTGATGATACTGCCAGCCTTTTTGAGGCAGCGACTTCGATAAATCCCCTCGATGGAAGGAAGGTCAGAGCCGATGATGGACTGGGCAGTGTTTACTACAGAACATAGTAGGCATGAATACAGAACAGATCAGTGTGTCCATATACCATTGTATAAATATATACACACATGAATAAATACAACAGATAAAGTGCTATTATGGGCTATTAATGTTCAGAGTTTAGTTTGAGTTGAGTTTAATAGCCTGATGGCTGTGGGGGAAGTAGCTATTCCTGAACCTGGACGTTGCAGTCTTCAGGCTCCTGTACCTTCTACCTGAAGGTAGCGGGGAGATGAGTGTGTTGGCCAGGAGCGCGAGTGCAGATTCCCATAAGTTATTCCTTGGAAGCCTCACGGTGGCGCAGCAGTAGCCGTCGCTTGTGTAAAAAATGACATAGAGTGTAGGATTGCGTTAGTGAGCGGGGATCACTCGTCAGCGCCAAAGGGCCTGTTTCCATGCTGTATCTCTAAACCAAACTGAACTGAACTAAAGTAAACTGAATGTATGTCTGAAGAAGGGTCTCGACCGGAAACGTCACCTATTGTGGGCGGGTGGGTGTTGTGAACCTTTGTAACGTCTGTCAGCAACGTGGGAAAGCTGCCTCCCCCAATCAGCGGCACCCCCCCCCCCCCCCCTTGAGGCATGGCTCTGGGGAACTCTACCCCCCCCCCCCCCTCACCCCTCCCCCCCCCCCTCACCCTGCCCACTTCCTCTTCCTGTTTGTAGAACAGCTGCAACCGACCGCAACTAGCCGTCACGTTCCAGATATTCTAATCAGCCACACGTGCCTCACAGCGCCAGAGACCCCAGGTACTGTCTGTCTGTCTGTCTGTCTGTCTGTCTGTCTGTCTGTCTGTCTGTCTGTCTGTCTGTCTGTCTGTCTGTCTGTCTGTCTGCCTGTCTGTCTGTCTGTCTGTCTGTCCGTCCGTCCGTCCGTCCGTCCGTCCGTCCGTCCGTCCGTCCGTCCGTCTGTCTGTCTGTCCATCCATCCATCCATCCATCCATCCATCCTATCCGTCCATCCATCCTTCCGTCCGTCCGTCCGTCCGTCCGTCCGTCCGTCTGTCTGTCTGTCTGTCTGTCTGTCTGTCTGTCTGTCTGTCTGCCTGTCTGTCTGTCTGTCTGTCTGTCTGTCTGCCTGTCTGTCTGTCTGTCTGTCTGTCTGCCTGCCTGCCTGTCTGCCTGCCTGTCCGTCTTCCTTCCCGCCCGTCCGTCCGTCCTGTCCGGCCGTCCTGTCTGTCCGTCTGTCTGTCTGTCTGTCCGTCTGTCTGTCTGTCTGTCCTTCCGTCCGCCCGTCTGTCTGTCTGGCTGTCTGTCTGTCTGTCTGTCTGTCTGGCTGTCTGTCTGTCTGTCTGTCTGCGTGTGTGTGTGTGGAGTTTGCACGTTGTCCCTGTGTGACCAGGTGGGTTTCCTCCGGGTGCTCCGGTTTCCCTCCCACATCCCTAAGGCAAGCGGGTGTGTAAATATTCTCAGCAATCACTGGCGATATTTGCCAACAAGTTTGTGTACCTTGGGTAACAGTTGCGACATTAATGGCTCAAACCGTCTTTGTGTGTGAAGCTTTGCGCGCAGGTGTTGCACAAGTGGTGAGCATTGCCGAGCTACATTGCAGTGAGCTGTCATTGTCTTCCTCTTCCTCTGTGGTGGCGTTAATGGTGGGTGGAGGGAGTGCAGGGCCTTGACGGGGGAGTGGCCACTGGAGGCCCTGCAGCAGCCTGGGGCTCGGCTGGACCGGGCTCTGCTCCAAGAGGACGAGCACGTGGACCGCACGCGGCCTACAGCGGTGGAGCAGTGATGGAGGACACCACGGCTACGCTTGTCCAGGCCGACCCTGCACCGTCACCATGACAACGGGCCTTCACGGTCAGGTCAAGATCCCTGCACCTACAACAACTGGGACTTGGAAATGGCGACTCTAGACTGTCTCAGTGTACTACTGCTACACACACACTGTATCTGAGATACTGATCTAAGATGTATCTTAGTGCTGATGTATAGTGATACGTACTAAACTATATACAACAATGAATCTCACTGTACCTCTGTACATGTGAGAAATAAAGTCCCATATCATACCACAGGGTGGTGAATCTGTGGAATTATTTGCCACAGAAGGCTGTGGAGGCCAAGTCAGTGGATATATTTGAATGAATGAATGAATAAGTTAATTGGCCAAGTATTCACATACAAGGAATTTGCCTTGGTGCTCACCCCGCAAGTGACAACATGACATACAGTGACAGTTCGGAATGACAAGTAAAACATTAAACGATAATAATAAAACATTATTGATTGAACATGTGAATTAATTAAAATACCAGAGTAAAAGGAGGCTACAGATTTTTGGTTAATGAGTAGAGCTACTACTCGTGGCAAACGGCAGAGATAGATAGATTCTTGATCAATAGACAATAGGTGCAGGAGTAGGCCATTTGGCCCTTCGAGACAGCACTGCTGTCAGTGCGGGTGTCAGAGGTTAAGGGGAGAAGGCAGGAGAATGGGGTTAGGAGGGAGATAGATCAGCCATGATTGAATGGCAGAGTAGACTTGATGGGCCGAATGGCCTAATTATCTCCTATGACATGATCTTATGATACCCCCTCTCTCTGCCCTCATTATCCTACATTTGACACAGGGGAGAGGGGTTGGGGGGGGGGGGGGGGGGTGAGGGTAGGGGGGTGTTGGTGGGATACAGGCACTGAGATCTGACAGAGTTCTCCAGGGTAAAGGAGACCATGTTGAATCGGGAGTAATGAATGCTAATGCAACGTTGGCCTTCAACATGGACAAGAATATAACGAAACATGGATGCAATGCTAGGGCTTTATAATGCACTGTTCAAGCCACATTTGGAGTATTGTGAAGATAGACACAAAAAGCTGGGGTAACTCAGCGGGTCAGGCAGCATCTCTGGAGAAAAGGAGGAGGTGACTTTTGAAGTCGAGAACCTTCTTCAGATTCAGTCTTTGGAGCGTTGTGAATAGTTTTATGCCCCATGTCTGAGGAAGGATGTGCTGGTCAGTGGAGGTTAATGGGATTGATCCCAGGAATGAGTGGGTTAACATATGATGAGTGTTTGACGGCACTGGGCCTGTAACATAGAAAAATGCCATCGCTCCAATGTCACCGCATGTTACAATAAACACTTTTAACTCTCATTTTAAATGGTAATTGAAACAAGATGGAAACATAGAACATAGAAAATAGGTGCAGGAGTAGGCCATTCGGCCCTTCGAGCATGCACCGCCATTCAATATGATCATGGCTGATCATCCAAGTCAGTATCCCATCCCTGCCTTCTCTCCATACCCCCTGATCCCTTTAGCCACAAGGGCCACATCTAACTCCCTCTTAAATATAGCCAATGAACTGGCCTCAACTACCTTCTGTGGCAGAGAATTCCACAGATCCACCACTCTCTGTGTAAAAAATGATTTTCTCATCTCGGTCCTAAAAGACTTCCCTCTTATCCTTAAACTGTGACCCCTAGTTCTGGACTTCCCCAACATCGGGAATAATCTTCCTGCATCTAGCCTGTCCAACCCCCGTAAGAATTTTGTAAGTTTCTATAAGATCCCCCCTCAATCTTCTAAATTCTAGCGAGTACAAGCCGAGTCTATCCAGTCTTTCTTCATATGAAAGTCCTGCCATCCCAGAAATCAGTCTGGTGAACCTTCTCTGTACTCCCTCTATGGCAAGAATGTCCTTCCTCAGATTAGGAGACCAAAACTGTACGCAATACTCCAGGTGTGGTCTCACCAAGACCCTGTACAACTGGTACTCGCTGGAGTTTAGAAAGATGAGGGTGGACCTCATTGAAACTTGCCGAATAGTGAAAGGCCTGGATAGAGTGGATGTGGAGAGGATGTTTCCACTAGTGGGAGAGTCTAGGACCAGAGGTCACAGCCTCAAAATTAAAGGACGTACCTTTAGAAAGATGATGAGGAATTTTGTCAGTCTTGGGGTGGTGAATCTGTGGAATACATTGCCACAGAAGGCTGTGGAGACCATATCATTGGGTATTTTTAAAGCAGAGATTGATAAATTCTGGATTAGTAAGGGTTTAGTTTAGTTTAGTTTGGAGATACAACGTTGAAACAGGCCTTTCGGCCCATCGGGTCTGTACTATCCTACATATTAGGGATAATTTTACAGATACCAATTAACCTACAAATCTGTGTGGCTTTGGAGTGTGGGAGGAAAATAGAACATCCGGAGAAAACCCACGCAGGTCACAGGGAGAACGTGCAAACTCCAGTCAGACAGCACCCGGAGGCTCGAACCCGCGTCTTTGGGTGCTGCAAGGCAGCAACTCTACCGCTGCGCCAACGTGCTGGAGTGAAAGGTTACGGGGAGAAGGCAGGAGCATGGGGTTGAGAGGGAAAGATAGATCAGTCATGATTGAATGGCGGAGTAGACTCGATGGGCTGAACGGCCCAATTCTGCTCCGAAACGTATGAACGCATGAATACCTTTCATGGTGTGTCCCTTCGCACTCACGATAAACACTAAAATGCCTGATTCCCATTCGCACACTGACCTTTCTGTCCTGGGCCTCCTCCATTGTCAATGAGGCCAAATGCAAATTGGAGGACCAGCACCTCATATTTCGCTTGGGCACCTTACACCCCAGTGGTATGAACATTGACTTATTTCAAGTAACTCCTGCATTCCCTCTCTCTCCATCCCCTCCCCCACCCGAGACATTATACTAGTTTCAGTCTTCCTGGTAAGTTTCGTTGTCCATAACTTGTTTTCACCTAGCCCCACAGTTAATAATGGCCTCTTTCCTTTATCCTTTATCATTGTTACTTTTTATGCAAATCTTTATCTCTCTACATCACCATCTATATCTCTCGTATCCCTTTCCACGAGCTTTCAGTCTGAAGAAGGGTCTTGACCTGAAATGTCACCTATTCCTTCTCTCCAGAGATGCTGCCCGACCCGTTGAGTTACTCCAGCACTTTGTGTCTATCTTCAGTCTCACACCTCATTAACGGGAACCATCGCTGGTAATTAGACAATAGACAATAGGTGCAGGAGTAGGCCATTCGGCCCTTTGAGCCAGCACCGCCATTCAATGTGATCATGGCTGATCATCCCCAATCAGTACCCCGTTCCTGCCTTCTCCCCTTATCCCTTGACTCTGCTATCTTTAAGTTCTCTATCTAACTCTCTCTTGAAAGCATCCAGAGAAATGGCCTCCACCCCCTTTTGAGGCAGAAAATTCCACAGACTCACCGCAAAAATGTTTTTCCTCTCATCTCCACTCTGAATGGCCGACCCCTTATTCTTAAACTGTGGCCCCTGGTTCTGGACTCCCCTAACATCGGGAACATGTTTCTTGCCTCTGGCGTGTCTAATCCCTTAAAATAATCTGATATGTTTCAATAAGATCCCCTCCCATCCTTCTAAATTCCAGTGTATACAAGCCCAGTCGCTCCATTCTCTCAACATACGTCCCACCATCCCGTGAATTAATCTTGTGAACCTACGCTGCACTCCCTCAATAATAAAGAATGTCCTTCCTCAAATATGGAGACCAAAGCTTACTTTCACACTAAACTCACCGGATGGAGGTTGTTTTGTTTTTGAGCCGCTCGTTGTCTTTCTTCCCCTTTTGTTTCACAGTTTCATAAACGTTATAATTTTCGTGCTTATGCAGCAGTTCCCCGGGTGGGAACTGAACCTTCCACAAGTGGGGACTGTTGGTGAACCCTCGTGTTGCTGTGGTGGGCAGGTCCTGCAATCTCCCACCTCCAATGCCCCCAGCCACGGAGATATCACAGGTCAACATTTCGGACCATGCCAGGACTTTAGGGCCTGAGCTACAGGGAAAGGTCGGGCAGACTAGGACTCTATTCCTGAGAGCACAGGAGGATGAGGGGTGATCTAATACTGGTTAGTTTAATTTACTTTCGTTTAGTTTCCAGTTTAGTTTAGTTAAGATCAGTTTAGTTTCGAGATGCCGCGCAGAAATAGGCCCTTCAGCCCAACTAGTCCGTGCCGACCAACATTCCCCGCACACTAACTACACAGCGATCCCACACACAATTTACAATTTTTTACAGAAACCAATGAACCTATAAACCTGCACGTCTTTGGAGAGTGGGAGGAAGCCGGAGCTCCCGGAGAAAATCCACGCTGGTCAGGGGGAAAACGTGCAAACTCCGTTCAGACAGCACCCGTGGTCAGGATCGAACCCAGGTCTCTGGCGCTGTGAGGCAGCAACTCTACTGCTGCGCCACCGTGTATAAGATCATGAAGGTAATTTATAGAGTGTTTTACCCAGAGTAGGGGAATCAAGTACCAGAGGACATAGGTTTAAGTTAATGGAAACCTGAAGGGCAACTTGACTGTATAAAATGTAAATAGTCCCTAGTGTGTGTAGGATAGTGTTAATGTGCGGGGATCGCTGGTCAGTGCGGACTCGGTGGGCCGAAGGGCCTGTTTCTGTGCTGTATCTGTAAACTAAACCATACAGAATTACAATCAGTGTCAAACTCTAGTACAATAGATAGAGCAAAGGGGAAGATACAGAGTGCAGGATATAGTTCTCAGCATTGTAGCTCATCAGTTCCACAGACAAAGTCCAATGTCCGCAATGGGGTAGAGGTGAATGGGACAGTATCCTAGCTAATGGAAGGGCCGTTCAGAAGCCTGATAACAGAGGGGAAGAAGCTGTTCCTCAGGCTGGTGGTGCGTGCTGTTTCAAGCTTCTTGTTCCTGAATGATGGTGGAATTAAGGTGATTTTGAGTGGCGATGACCACAATCTTTGCCTGACCACTCCGACCACACTCCGCAGCAATGTGGTGGCTGTAAAGTGCATCCTGTGGATGGGCTGTGTGGCGATAGATGGGTTGTGTATCTGTACACCAGGGGCCGGCAACCTACGGCCCAAGGGCCGAATGTGGCCCGTAACTCAAAATCATCCGGCCCGCAGGCGTATATTAGCCCTCATCGTGCCCCCCCCCCCCCCCCCACCCCGGAACCATTCCAGCCAGCAGACAGAGAGCGGTGAGTCTGTAACGGCTGTCCTGCAAGCAGCCTGTCATGGCCTTTCTGTTTCTGTTGGTTTGAATGTGCATTAAGGGTATGTTATGGTGATTCTACGTATGTTTTATCTGGGGGAGAGGGGCGGGGACTAGATTAGATTAGATTAGACTTTATTAATCCCCTTATTCAGGGGAAATTCAGATGCCCTTGCAGCACACTAATAAAAATACAGCACAGCATTCGAGAAGAAATTCAACACCACAACACAAAATCATCCCCCCACTGTGGGAGAAGGCACAAAGTCCAGTCCCCATCCTCTTGTCCACCCAGAGTCGGGCCTATTGAGGCCTCCAGTTGCCCGATGTTCTCGCCAGGTGATGGTGCTCCGGCGTCGGGAGAACCCCCAGCGGCTTGGGGTGCCAGGAACGTCCGCCTTCCCACTGGAGGCCGCGGCTTCCACGCCAACAGACCGCGCCGGACGGAGCTCCACACACTGGCGATCTCGGCGAGAGATCCCAGGCTCCGTGATGTAAAGTTCAGCGTCGCAGCTGGCCGCTCCACAGAACCACAATGTTGTTATCGGCGGTCCCAGCATACTGGAGTTCCAGCGCGGCAACCCAGCAAAGGCATCACCCGCTCCACGACAGCGCTCCAGCGCTGCGCCGCCGCCAAAGCCGATGTTCTGGCCAGTTCCCCTCAGGGTAACGTCACTCCAGGACCCGCTGGTAGGCCGCGAGGACAGGTCGAAGACGCTGCTCGGAGGAAGGCAACCCCTCCGACCAGGCAGGGACTTGAAAAACAGTTTCCCCCTTCCCCCCCACCACCCCGCACACATAAAAAGATTAGGCCCCCTGACTGCACACTCAACGTACTAAAAATAATAAAAAAAGAAGGAAAAAAAACCGGACAGCTGCAAGACAGGCAGCCGTTCAGGACAGCTCCTCCTCCGGACTAAGGGGAAACAGGAGAGTAGTGGTGAGTCTGTGGAATTCTCTGCCTCAGAGGGCGGTGGAGGCAGGTTCTCTGGATACTTTCAAGAGGGAGCTAGATAGGGTTTGTAGATGATACATGCATGTGACCCTTAATATAGTTACCTCATCACTACTAACCACTCCCCATATCACTAGTATAATTACAACCTCCCCACCCACATATCGCTCGCTAGTTTCCGTGACAGACCACGTACAGCTAGTGCTCTCTGTAATGCCACAGTATGAATAAAAGAAGTAAAGTCACAGTGTGTTGATAACACTTCTTTACATGGTGTCAGAAGTGGGATTACAGTGGCACTAGCGACATTTCGACTAATTGCATTTTAGAACGTTTCAAATGTCAGCACCCTGGTGAATCTGCTGAGAACTATGTAGCTGCGCTGCGACACCTGGCCAGACGGTGCCGCCTTGAGACGTTACCCCCGAGGAGCTGACCAGGGACCTTCTGGTTTACGGTCTCTGCGATGAAAAGCTAAGGGCTGAACTTTTGCGCAAGCCCGACCTGTCTTTTCACGATGCTATACATGCCTGCCGCTTAGCCGAAGCCGTCACTTCTGCTGTGTCTCCGGCTGATCAGGACATTAACTTTGCCAGCGTTACCCGCCCTTGGCAGAACCCTACCCCGCCACAACCCCCGAGGTCCGGCACTGCTCCCGGGGGACGTACCCAGCTAAGGTGCTCAATGTCCATATTGTCCCTTCACAGCAGATGAAGTCCCTGGTCGAGCACACTGCCGATGATCCTGCCCTGCAACAGTTTGCTGCCATCATCCAGCAGGGCTGGCCCGACCGTCGTTCCGCTCTGCCGGCTGGCGCCGTGCCCTACTTCCTGGTCTGTGATGAGCTCGTACTCCACGACGGCGTGGTCATGAAAGGACACAAGGTGGTAGTGCCTGCTGCTCTGCACGACCACTATTTTGAGGCCGCTCACCGCGGTCATCCTGGGGCCGAAGCCACCTTGTCTCACGCCCAGAGCCAGTTCTACTGGCCGGGTATGGCTCAATACATCCGGGAGAGGGTCTCCTCGTGTTCCACCTGCAACAGCCTCGCCCCCCCATCAGCAACGACAGCCGCTGCTGCAGCAGGCTACACCCGAACTGCCCTGGATGGCGGTTGCCACTGACATTTTCGAGTGGCAAGGCAAACACTTCCTGGTACTAGTCGACTCCTACTCCAACTGGTTCGAGGTTGACCAGCTGCGCTCCCTCACCTCTCCGGCCATTGTCGATAAGCTGTGCCCCCATTTCTCTACCTTTGACACCCCGGCCAGCCTACAGTCGGACAATGGCAGCCAATTCACCAGCTCCGTGTTTAGGGCTTTCGCAACCAGCTGGAACTTCCGCCACTACACCAGCAGCCCTGAGTACCCGCAGAGCAACGGTCTGGCCGAGCGCGCCGTTCGCAGTGCAAAGAACTTACTGGAACAATGTCGTTTGTCCAACTCTGACTTCTTTCTAGCCCTCCTCAACCTTCGCAACATATCCCGTGACCCTACCATGGGCTCCCCTGCCCAGCGGCTCATGTCTCGCACTACCATACCTCCGATCCCGGTGGCCCAGCGCTCACTCGTCCCCTCTGTCCTCAAGCCCGCTGCTGTTCAGGAGCACATTGCCTTTCAGCGCGATGTCCAGAAACATTCCCATGACAAGTCCTGCCGCCTCCTGCCGCGCCTTTTCCCCGGTCGGGTTGTCCGCATGCAGTCCCCCACCAGTCACTCCCGGCTTGCTACCGTAGTCGCCATTGCTGGGTCGCCTTGGTCCTATCTTGTCGACCATGCAGGAACCATCTACCGCCGGTCCCGCCAACATCTGCGGCTCATCAACGAGCCGCGACCACCACTCGCAGATCCTTTTGCTCCCCCGCTGCAATTTCAGCCTCCAGGCGATGCTCGGCCCATCGCTCCTCGCATGCCACGGTCTCTACCCTCCCTGCTATCTCCGCCCGATCCCCCTCCGGTTCACCCTCCCTCACCTGCCCGTGCGCAGTCCACTGCGAGCCCCGCATCCCCCTCTGCCCTTGTCTTCTCCGTCCCCTCCCTGCTCCCCTGTTCCAGTTGGGCCGCCTGCACCTGTTGCCGTACTGTCTCCACCTGTTCCTGCAGGGAGGGGTGATGGCGAGATGCAAACCCGGACGGGACGTGTTGTCAAGCCGCCTGTCCGCGATGGCCATTTTGTTTAACCATTTCTAGCGCATGAGACGTGAGGTCGCCCTGTCACTACTTTGTTTGTCTTTCATTTCCAAGGGGAAGGATGTAGATGACATATGCATGTGACCCTTAATATAGTGACCTCATCACTACTAACCACTCCCCATATCACAAGTATAATTACAACCTCCCCACCCACAGATCGCTCTCTAGTTTCCGTGACAGACCATGTACAGCCAGTGCTCTCTGTAATGCCACAGTATGAATAAAAGAAGTAAAGTCACAGTGTGTTGATAACACTTCTTTACAGGGTTCTTAAAGATAGTGGAGTCAGGGGATAAGGGGAGAAGGCAGGAACGGGGTACCGATTGTGGATGATCAGCCATGATCACATTGATTGGAGGGCTCGAAGGGCCGAATGGCCTACTCCTGCACCTATTGTCTATTGAAACTTTTCTTGTTGTGTTGCAACCCAACGCCGGAGTTTCGATCAACCCACCAAGAGGTTCTGAACATCGGGTCATCATCACTGTGAGGAACTGTGACGGATGCTTATGTTAAATTGTGTTAAATGGTTGTGTTAGATTAAATAGTTTTTTTTTGCACAATAAACGCAAAGTTGATATTAAGGTTCTTGAAGGTAGACAAAAATGCTGAAGAAACTCAGCGGGTGAGGCAGCATCTATGGAGCGAAGGAATAGGTGACGTTTCAGGTCGAGACCCTTCTTCAGTCTGATGTCTGGGGTGGGGGGGGGGCGAGAAGGCGAAAGGAAGAGGCGGAGACAGTGGGCTGAGGGAGAGCTGGGAAGGGGAGGGGAAAGAGGGAGAAAGCAAGGACTACCTGAAATTGGAGAAGTCAATGTTCATACCGCTGGGGTGTAAACTACCCAAGCGAAATATGAGGTGCTGCTCCTCCAATTTATGGACAGGCAGCATCTCTGGAGAGAAGGAATGGGTGACATTTCAGGTCGAGACACCTTCTTCAGTTGTGGAGTTCTTCAAATCTGTGGAATTCATTACCACAGATGGCTGTGGAGGACAAACCTTTGGATATTTTTAAAAGCAGAGATTGCCAGGTTCTTGATTAGTAAGGACGTCAAGGGTTGTGGGAGGAAGCAAGAGAATGGGAAAGAGAGATCAGGTGGAGTAGACTTGATGGGCCGAATGGCCTAGTTCTGCTCCTATAACAGATTACCTCAACCTGGGTGGTTCCCTGATAGGCCAATTACTTTTGTTTAGTTTAGTTTGGAGATACAGCATGGAAACAGGCCCACCAGCCCACCAAATCTGCACCGACCAGCGATCCCCGCATACTCACACTCCCCTACACACACTAGGGGCAATTGTACATTTACACCAAGCCAATTAATCTGCAAACCTGTACGGCTTTGGAGTGTGGGAGGAAACCGAAGATCTCAGGGAAAACCCACCCAGGTCACGGGGAGAACGTACAAACTCCATACAGACAGCGCCTGTAGTCAGGATGGAGCCCGGGTCTCTGGCGCTGTGAGGCAGCAACTCTACCGCTGCGCCACCGTGTCGCTCACGTATTGACATGGGACGGTGTGGTGCCAAGAGTTTAGTTGAGTTTAGTTTATTGTCACGTGTATCGAGGTACAGTGAAAAGCTTTTGTTGCGTGCTAACCAGTCAGTGCAAAGACAATACATGATTACAATCGAGCCGTCCACAGTGTACAGATACAGGTTAAGGGAAAAACGTTTAGTGCAAGGAAAAGTCCAATTAAAGACAGTCTGATGGTTTTCAATGGGGTAGATAGGAGCTCAGGACCGCTCTCTAGTTGGTGGTAGGATGGTTCAGTTGCCTGATAACAGCTGGGAAGAAACTGTCCCTGAATCTGGAGGTGTGCGTTTTCACACTTCTGTACCTCTTGCCTGAGGGGAGAAGAGTGAGTGGATGGGGTGAGACTGGTCCTTGATGATGCTGCTGGCCTTGCCGAGGCAGCGTGAGGTGTAGATGGAGTCAGTGGAAGGGAAGTTGGTTTGTGTGTGATGGTCTGGGGTGTATCGATGTGAACTGTGCAACTGGTGAAGCAACCAGCTACCTATCCATAGACACAAAAACCTGGAGTAACTCAGCGGGTCAGGCAGCATCTCTGGAGGAATGATATTGACTGCATTTCCGAGGCAGCGTGAAGTGTAGATGGAGTCAATGGTGGGGAGTCTGGTCTGTGTGATGGACTGGGCTACATCTGCAGCTCTCTGCGATTTGTTGAGGACTTGAGCAGAGTTGTTCCTAAACCAAACAGCGATGCATGATTCAACTACATATATACAATCGAGCCATTCTATAGGTAGTTCTAAAGGGGAAGTTACAGTGCAGGATATAGTTCTCAGCATTGTAGTGCATCAGTTCCACAGACAACGTCCAATGTCCACAATGGGGTGGAGGTGACACTTGAGGCCGAGACCCTTCTTCAGACTGAGTCAGGGGAGAGGGAAACGAGAGACACAGCTATCCATGTTCTCCGGAGATGCTGCCTGACCCGGTGAGTTGCTCCGGCTCTTGGTGACCATCTTTGGTCTAAACCGGCCTCCGCACTTCCTTTTTCTTGCACGAAAGAGGGGAAGCTGTGGTCGTGAGGCTAGAGTGAGTGCGAGCTGCGGAAATGTGGGTCCTCTGTGGTGGGGGAGCTCACCCTGCTAACTGGGATGGAGCTGGTGCAGAAGGAACTGAACATCACCCCCTAGAGTTTTTAAGAAGGAACTGCAGATGCTGGAAAATCGAAGCTACACAAAAATGCTGGAGAAACTCAGCGGGTGCAGCAGCATCTACGGAGCGAAGGAAATAGGCAACGTTTTATCTAAATGGTGGCCGATTGGGAAAGGGGGAGATGCAGCGAGACCTGGGTGTCATGGTACACCAGTCATTGAAGGTAGGCATGCAGGTACAGCAGGCAGTAAAGAAAGCGAATGGTATGTTGGCTTTCATAGCAAAAGGATTTGAGTATAGGAGCAGGGAGGTTCTACTGCAGTTGTACAGGGTCTTGGTGAGAGACCACACCTGGAGTATTGCGTACAGTTTTGGTCTCCAAATCTGAGGAAGGACATTATTGCCATAGAGGGAGTGCAGAGAAGGTTCACCAGACTGATTCCTGGGATGTCAGGACTGTCTTATGAAGAAAGACTGGATAGACTTGGTTTATACTCTCTAGAATTTAGGAGATTGAGAGGGGATCTTATAGAAACTTACAAAATTCTTAAGGGGTTGGACAGGCTAGATGCAGGAAGATTGTTCCCGATGTTGGGGAAGTCCAGGACAAGGGGTCACAGCTTAAGGATAAGGGGAAAATCCTTTAAAACCGAGATGAGGAGAACTTTTTTCACACAGAGAGTGGTGAATCTGCCACAGAAGGTAGTTGAGGCCAGTTCATTGGCTATATTTAAGAGGGAGTTAGATGTGGCCCTTGTGGCCAAGGGGATCAGAGGGTATGGAGAGAAGGCAGGTACGGGATACCAAATTGGATGATCAGCCATCTTTTCCACTTCACCTTAAACCTATGTCCCCTGGTCCTCGATTCACCTATCTTTGGTTTAAACCAGCATCTGTAGTTCCTTCCTGCACATTCCCCCAGGGCCCAGTACAGGGATGTAGGTGTCAGGGCCTCTGAGGCAGGCTGTTGGCTCCTCTCAGTTTGGGCTCAGGGCGGTTGGGGCGATGTCTGAGCAGGGTGCAACGCTCCTCGTTCTGACCCCACTGTGGCCAAAGGCACTGGCAGCCACAGTAGATTTGCTGCCTCACATCACCAGAGGCCAGGGTTCCATCCCGACTACGGGTGCTGTATGTACGGAGTTTGTACGTGAATTGGCTTCTGTAAAATGTCAATAGACAATAGGTGCAGGAGGTGGCCATTCGGCCCTTCGAGCCAGCACCGCCATTCAATGTGATCATGGCTGATTATCCACAATCTGTACCCCGTTCCTGCCTTCTCCCCATATCCCCTGGCTCCGTTATCTTTGAGAGCCCTATCTAGCTCTCTCTTGAAAGTATCCAGAGAACCTGCCTCCACCACCCTCTGGGGCAGAGAATTCCACAGACTCACCACTCTCTGTGAAAGGATAGTGCCAGTGTATGGTGGGGGAATAGGTCTTTATTCTAGGTCTTTATTCTCTGGAGCGCAGAAGGTTAAGGGGGGACTTGATAGAGGTCTTTAAAATGATGAGAGGGATAGACAGAGTTGATGTGGACAAGCTTTTCCCTTTGAGAATAGGGAAGATTCAAACAAGAGGACATGACTTCAGAATTAAGGGGCAGAAGTTTAGGGGTAATATGAGGGGGAACTTCTTTACTCAGAGAGTGGTAGCGGTGTGGAATGAGCTTCCAGTGGAAGTGGTGGAGGCAGGTTCGTTTGTATCATTTAAAAATAAATTGGATAGGCATATGGATGAGAAGGGAATGGAGGGTTATGGTATGAATGCAGGCAGGTGGGACTAAGGGAAAAAAATTTGTTTGGCACGGACTTGTAGGGCCGAGATGGCCTGTTTCCGTGCTGTAATTGTTATATGGTTAACAGTCTTCACGAGTCGAAAGAAGGCTCCTGACCCAAAACATTGGCTGTCCATTGCCCTCCATGGACCCTATCTGTCCTAGTGTGTCACGGGGGTGCAGCGGTAGAGTTGCTGCCTCACAGCGCCAGAGACCCGGGTTCGATCCTGACCACAGGTGCCATCTGTACGGAGTTTGTACGTTCACCCCGTGACCTGCGTGGGTTCTCTCCGGGTGCTCACATTTCCTCCCTCACATACAGGTTTGTAGGTTAATTGGCTTCGGTAAAATTGTAAATTGTCCCTAGTGTGTAGGATAGTGTGGATGGTAGGCGGTGTGGGCAAGTGGGGCTGAAGGGCCTGTTTCCACGCTGTGAAAATCTAACACACTGCGTGAGGTACAGCTCATTTACTGACCGACCAAATCTTCTCCTGAGGCCTCTTTCGCTTCAGAATGTCCCTTTAGGATCAACAAACTCATCAGGAAGGCCGGCTCCATCCTGGGGGCAGAGTTGGAGTTGGAGTTGGGTTCACGGGAGGTTGGTCTTGGAGGGGAGGAGGTTCCTCAAACTGCGGAGCATCCTGGACAATACAGCTCACCCCCTCCATGACACACTGGTCAACCTGAGGAGCACCTTCAGCAACAGACCGGTTCCACCAAGATGCAGCACAGAACGCCACAGGAGATCCTTCTTCCCTGTGGCTATCAAACTGTACAACTCCTCCCCCTTCTGTCGTGGGGTAGACTGACTCCCTTACCCCCCCTCCCCTCCCTAATCTTTGCACCTCCCCAATCCTGGACTTACCACTTGTCATTTTAATTTTAATGTTTCATGTGTGTCGTGTTTTATAATTCCTCGGATAAATAAAGTTCTATGGTATGAATGGTCAGTGACTGGCATAGGCCTAGTCTGTGTAGAAACATAGAAAATAGGTGCAGGAGTAGAGGCCATTCGGCCCTTCGAGCCTGCACCGCCATTCAATATGATCATGGCTGATCATCCAACTCAGTATCCTGTACCTGCCTTCTCTCCATACCCCCTGATCCCTTTAGCCACAAGGGCCTCATCTAACCCCTTCTTAAATATAGCCAATGAACTGGCCTCAACTACCTTCTGTGGCAGAGAATTCCACAGATTCACCACTCTCTGTGTGAAATTTTTTTTTCTCATCTCGGTCCTAAAAGACTTCCCCCTTATCCTTAAACTGTGACCCCTTGTTCTAGACTTCCCCAACATCGGGAACAATATTCCTGCATCTAGCCTGTCCAACCCCTTAAGAATTTTGTAAGTTTCTATAAGATCCCCCCTCAATCTTCTAAATTTTTCTAAATTCTAGCGAGGAATTCTAGGAAGGAACTGCAGGTGCTGGTTTAAATCGAAGATAGACACAAAAAGCTGGAGTAACTCAGCGGGACAGGTAGCATCTCTGGAGAGAAGGAATGGGTGACGTTTCGGGTCGAGACCCTTCTCCACCCCTGGGCCAAGTCTGTCCATTGAGCACTGCTGGAGATGGTGGCGTTAATATCGAACGTCCCGCTTGGTGTCGAAGCCTCCACCGACCTCTGCAACAATGCGCGCAGCGGCCCCTCCTGCTCTCGCCACTGCCGACTGTCCCCACCGCCCCCTCCAGCCTCCATCAGGCCCCAGGCCTGCTCTCCAGCCTGCTCATCTCCACCTGCAACACAAGAGCAAAGCATTAGCTACCCACACAGCCAAGACCAAGACCACCACGCAAACTATCCATCAGCAAAGAGGAGTGTGGTGAATTCTGGCCCATGGTCTAGTCAAGCCAAGTTTATTGTCAAAATGTATAAAGAGGAACTAACTGCAGATGCTGGTTTAAATCGAAGATAGATGCAAAATGTTGGAGTAACTCAGCGGGACAGGCAGCATCTCTGGAGAGAAGGAATGGGTCTCGACCTGAAACGTCACCCATTCCTTCTCTCCAGAGATGCTGCCTGTCCCGTTGAGTTACTCTAGCAATTTATGTCTATCTTCAAGTTTATTGTTATCTTTACTTTAGTTTAGATTAATTTAGTTTAGTTGAAGATAGACACAATCAGCTGGAGTAACTCAGCGGGACAGGCAGCATCTCTGGAGAGAAGAAACGGGCGATGTTTCAGGTCGAGATCCTTCTTCAGAGTTTAGTTGAGTTTACTTCAGTTTAGTTTAAGTAATTTTAGTTTAGATTACTTCAGTTCAGTTAAGTTTATTGTCACGTGTACTGAGGTACAGTGAAAAGCATTTTGTTGCGTGTTAACCAGTCAGCGGAAAGACAATGCATGATTATAATCGAGCCATTTGTAATGTACAGATACATGATAATGGAATAACGTTTAGTGCAAGGTAAAGCCAGTAAAGTCTGATCAAAGAGTCCAAGGGTCACCAATGAGGTGGATAGTAGTTCAGCACTGTTCTCTAACCATGCTGTGATGCATTGCGATAAAATGCTTCCTGTGGTGCATCTGTAGAAGTTGGTGAGAGTTGAAGGGGCCATGCGGAACTTCCTAAGTGTTCTAAGGAGTAGAGGCCTTGGTGTGCTTTCTTGTCTGGACGTTACTTTAGAGATACAGCGCGGCAACAGTCTGATCACTCCGCATACTAGGGACAATTTCCAATTTTTACAGAAGCCAATTAACCTACAAACCTGTACATCCAATACAAGATATTCCATAGTTCATATTTTGCATGGGCAGTTTACGTATGAATATTGCTTAGGCAGTGGTATGAATATATTTATCTATCTGTCTATCTATGCGGTCACAGTGGCGCAGCGGTAGAGTTGCTGCCTTACAGCAAATACAGCGCCGGAGACCCGAGTTTGATCCTGACTACAGATGCTGTCTGTACGGAGTTTGTACGTTCTCCCCGTGACCTGTGTGGGTTTTTACAAGATCTTCGGTTTCCTCCCACACTCCAAAGACGTACAGGTTTGGTAAATGTAAAAAATGTCCCTAGTGTGTGTAGGGTAGTGCAGTGTGCGGGGATCACTGGTCAGTGTGGACTCGGTGGGCTGAAGGGCCTGTTTCCACGCGGTATCTCTAAACTGTCTGTCTATCTATTTATTGGTATGAATGTATTTAATTCTCTAACTTGAAGTAAGCCCTGAATCCCCTCCCCTCTCAATCCCTCCCCCAACCGTCGCACCAGCTTCAAAGTCGTCTTGTTCAGTCTCGTTGTCTGCAACTCGTTTTCACCTAGCCACAGCTACCAATGGCCTGTTTCCTTGATCATCGTTACTTTTTTGCAGATCTTTCATTCATTTGTTCTAAATCTCTCGTGAGGTGGTGGTGGGGGGGGGGGGGGGAGGGGGATGGGGGGGGGGAGTGGAGAGGGTGGGTGAGAGTGAGGGGGGTAGGGTGGGGGGGGTGGGTGGGTGAGAGTGAGTGGAGGGGGATGGGGGGGGGGGGGGAGAGTGAGGGGGATGGGGTGGGTGGGGTGAGGGGGGGGGGGGTGGAGGGGGATGGGGGGGGGGGTGAGAGTGTGAGAGAGGAGGGGGATGGGGGGTGGGGGGTGTATACTCACCAGAGGTGAGGGGGAGGGTGGGGGGGGGAGAGTGAGGGGGATGGGGGGGGTGAGAGTGAGGGTGACGTGAGGGAGATGGACTCCAACCAGGTGAAGGACACTGTGCGCTGTCGACTGAAGCAGGAGCGGGGGGATGGGGGGGGAGATGAGGGTGAGGGGGATGGGGGGGCACGGACACAGACAGGGGGGGCGGGGGTTAGTCTGCCACAGGTGGGGGTGAGGGAAGGGGGGTGTGAGTGAGGGGGGATGGGGGGGGGGGGGAGGGGGGGGGGGGGGTGGGGGAGTGAGTGGGGGGGGGGTGGGAGGGAGGGGGATGGGGGGGGGGGAGGGGGGGGGGGGGGGGGTGAGAGTGAGGGGGATGTGGGGGGGGGTGAGAGTGAGGGGGGGGGGGGGGGGGAGAGTGTGTGTGGGGGGGGTGGGAGTGAGATCCAGGGAGGACATGCAGGACGTTGTGGGGAGATAGGGGGATGGGGGGGTGAGAGTGAGGGGGATGGGGGTGGGGGGGGACGGTGAGAGTGTGTGGGGTGTATACTCACCAGGGTGGGGCTGGTACCGGTGACGTTTGACTCCAACCAGAAGGACACAGTGCGGTGTCGACTGGTGGTGTCACCTGCACGTGTTGGCGTGGTCCTGTGAGCTCCATGTGGTGACCAGTGGACATGCAGGACGGTGTGAGATATGTATGTGTGACACGCTACTGGAGGTGTGTCCGTGTTGCGTGGTCCTGTACGGTGACCTGTTGCTTGGCCCGGTACCGTGACTAGTTCCATGTTGCGTGACGGTCCCCATGTCATGTGGCCCCGTGACGGTCTCCGTGACGCATGTACCGTGACCGTCTCCGTGTGGTGTGACGGTGCACACGCGTGTGTCCGCGGGCAGGGTGAGACCGGGCACCGTGTCTGACGGGTACCTGCTTGCTGAGCAGACACAGGATGATGAAGATGAAGGTCCCCTGGAAGCTGTTGACGATGGTGAACAGGTAGGCCATCACCAGCGACCCACCACCCACCTGGAACAGGCCCAGGGCCCAGGTGATGCCCAGTACAAAGAGCCGAGCCGTAGCCCGCAGCACCACACCCCTACACAACACATAGAGAGACACAGAGAGAGGTCAGCACCACACCCCTACACAACACACAGAGAGAGACACAGAGAGAGGTCAGCACCACACCCCTACACAACACATAGAGAGAGACACAGAGAGAGAGACAGAGAGAGAGACACAGAGAGAGACAGAGGTCAGCATCTCACCCCTACTGCCTGGTCCATATCCCTCCAAATCTGTCCTATCCATGTACCTGTCTAACTGTTTCTTAAACGTTGGGATAGTCCCGGCCTCAACTACTTCCTCTGGCAACTTGTTCCATACACCCACCACCCCTTATGTGAAAAGGTTACCCCTCAGATTCCTATGAAATCTTTTCCCCTTCACTTTGAACCCATGTCCTCTGGTCCTTGATTCCCCTAGTCTGGGCAAGAGACTGTGCGTGTACCTGATCTATTCCTCTCGTGATTTAGTACACTTCTTCTACTTTTGTGTGGCGTGCACAGCCTAAAGTTGGACAACTTGTTCTATTTGATCTTCCGTTTGTGCACGTCGAGTTGATTGCATTAGTCGAAACAGGGCGGACCACGTGAAGGTTGCAACCTTCCACCCCTAGTACACTTGTGTTAGATCACCTCTCATCCTCCTGTGCTCCAAGGAATAGTCAAGTCAAGTCAAGTTTATTCGCCACATACACATACGAGATGTGCAGTGAAATGAAAAGTGGCAATGCTCACGGATTGTGCAAAAAAAACAAACAAACTACAAACAGAACGGAACAGAATCACATATTCATATATTACATATTTGTGGGAGGGCGGGAAGAAAAAGGAAAAAAACAATTTTAACAAGACACCACACAACAAAGAATGGTTCAGTAAAGTTAGTCCCTGGAGAGAGGAGTTTACAGTCCTAATGGCCACTGGGAAGAAACACCTTCTCATCCTCATAGAGTCCCAGTCTACTCAACCTCTCCCTGTAGCTTAGACTCTACCTCTCCCTGTAGCTAAGCATCACCAACCTGCCCAGGGGAAAGTTTTCCCACAACACCAAGCATTCACGGGAGACCTTAGACGACGGAATGTGCAGCAACAAACTATCTGCTGGTGTCCCGACCTGAAACATTGTCTGTCCGGCCCCTGCCTTCTATCAGCTCCATCTATAGCTCCATCCAAGACAACAAGGAATTGCAGAGTTGTGGACGCAGCCCAGACCATCACACAAACCAACCTCCCTTCCATTGACTCCATCTACACCTCACGCTGCCTCGGCAAGGCCAGCAGCATCACCACTGACTAGTCTCACCCCCTCTTCTCCCCTCTCCCATTGGGCAAGAGGTGTAGAAGTGTGAAAACGCACACCTCCAGATTCAAGGACTGTTTCTTCCCAGCTGTTATCAGGCAACTGAACCATCCTCTCACCCACTAGAGAGCGGTCCTGACTTACTATCTACCTCAGCGGGTGAGGCAGCATCTATAGAGAGAAGGAATTGGCGACGTTTCGGGACGAGACCCTTCTTCAGACCCGAAATGTCACCAATTCCTTTTCTCCATAGATGCTGCCTCACCCGCTGAGTTACTCCAGCATTTTGTGTCTACCTTCGATTTTACCAGCATCTGCAGTTTTCTCTTAAACACTACTAGCTACCTCATGGAGACCCCCGGACTATCTTTAATCCAACGTTACTGGACTTCTTGCCCTATCCCCTCTTGTCCCTTTATCCTGCAAGGAACCTCTGCCCAATTATGGAACATCTGGCTAGTGAGGATGAACAACTGTCCAGTGTTGAACATCTGCCCAGTGATGGAACATCTGGCTAGTGAGGATGAACAACTGTCCAGTGTTGAACATCTGCCCAGTGATGGAACATCTGGCTAGTGAGGATGAACAACTGTCCACTGTTGGACATCTGCCCAATGATGGAACATCGGCCTAGTAAACATCTGCCAGTTAGGAACATCTGTCTGGTGTGGAACATCTGCCCAGTGATGAACATCTGGCTAGTGAGGAGAGCAAAGCCCCAGGTAGTATCTGGGACCATCAGAGTTGTCCCAGGCAAGGGGGAAAGGACAGGGAATTGGGAAGAAGTTGTCAGAAGACACATCTTACAGAAGAAGGAGCATTGTAGCCAGCAGGAGGAGAGATGCAATGAGTGTGACTGACCATCTGTTCTTGATCATGGACACATCTGCATTCAGGGTGGCCAGCTGTTTCTGCAGAGCCCAGAGCGTGGCTACGAAGAAGTAGAGGTTAATCTGTCGACACAGAGAGATTAACCAGAGTTTAACCCAGAGTTTATCCAGAGTTTAACCAGAGTTTAACCAGTTTAACCCAGTGTTTAACCCAGTTTATCCAGAGTTTAACCCAGAGTTTAACCCAGTTTGTCCTGAGTTGAACCCAGAGTTGAACCCAGAGTTGAACCCAGAGTTGAACCCAGTTTAACCAGTTTAACCAGAGTTTAACCAGTTTATCCAGAGTTTATCCCAGAGTTTAACTCAGAGTTCAACCAGAGTTTAACCAGTTTATCCAGAGTTTAACCAGTTTATTTATCCAGAGTTTAACCCAGAGTTTAACCCAGAGTTTAACCCCCAGAGTTTATCCAGAGTTTAACCCCCAGAGTTTAACCAGAGAGCCAGGGGGTGACCTGACTCTGGGGTCTGTGACCAGCATAGTCCCGCGGGGATTAGCTCTGGGAACCTCTGCTGTCTGCGATACACAGGCACCTCGCGATTTAAAGTGATTAACATCCTGATAACCAGCAATTAATTCAATAACACGGAAATTAAACACACACGCAACCGTTTAAATCTGAGCACGTAATTTGAAAAAGACACCATGTAAATTAGGTTGTGGTATCATGTTCATACGTAATTGGAGCCATCGAGTCTACTCCGCCATTCAATCATGGCTGATCTATCTCTCCCTCCCAACCCCATTCTCCTGCCTTCGCCCCATAACCCCTGACACCCGCACTAATCAAGAATCTATCAATCTCCGCTTTAAAAATACCCAATGACTTAAAGCCCTGTCCCACGGTACGAGTTCATCTGAAGGGGCTGCTCCTCAAGTTTTGGCTACATTTTAGTCCAACGCTATTAATTTATGGGCATCCGGTACAGAGGTACGGGAGGGAGAAGTGGGTCTCCCTGTTGGTCTGGTCCTGGGCCCGGCCAAAGATGGCCATTCGCGGGTCCAGGCAGCGGGCAGTCGATGGCCGCACAGCGGTCGGCTGCCTGCCCCTTATCCGGGGTTATGTCCGTGCCCGGGTGTCCCTAGAGAGGGAACACACACGCAGTGTCCATGGGGACAGTAGAGGCCTTCTGTGAACGCTGGTCACCACGGGAGGTTGAATATATTATAGATACAAATGTTAATATTTTAATTTGATAATTTTGTTTAAGTGTTTTCTAAATTGTTTGAGCTTTCGACCTTCCCTTGTAGTTCAAAGTTCAAAGTTCAAAGTAAACTTTATTGCCAATTCAATTATGCAACAGTAGTTATGCCCCATACTCCAAATGTGCAAGTAATATTAAAAACACAGACAGACAACATACCAATAAAAATAGACAATATACATTACATTATTTAAAATATTAAAATATTCATAGTGTGCCAAAATGTAGAAAAAACTTTGAGGTATTTTAAAAAGGGTGCAACAGTGAAAGGTGCAATATAGAAAAAGTGCAAATTACGTACTGGAGACATTGAGCCAAAGTTATTTTCACAGTTTGTTTGTCTTTGTTTGGGTACTGTTCATGGAATTTTCTTAAGTGTGTTGAGTAAATTGTACATTTGTTTAAAAATCTAATAAAAAAACCTTTCCGGAAAAACCCCCCAAAACGGTACGAGTTGATTTAAAGAGCTCTCCCGAGTTAAAAAAAAAATCAAACTCGTGGTAAGCACGGAGAATGAACGTAGCGGGTACGTTGGAGCTCGGGGACGTCTCTTAGCGGCTCGTAACGCTAACGGCAGGTAAGCACACGGGAAGACTCATGAAGATTTTGCAATATGATGAAAAATGTCCACGAGAGCCCCGAGTACCGACGAGTGGCCATTACCGTAAATCTCCGAGTTTGAACCAGGGCAAACCCGGGAGAGCTCTTGGAATGAACTCGTACCGTGGGACTGGGGTTTAAAGCCTTTTACTCAATTATTCTGGTATTAATTAACCAAACACATTATTTCAAACACGCAATAATCAAACATGTGTAAAACATCAGGTGCCAGTATTTATAAATGATTTGGACGTAACTGAGGATGGATTGGTCCTCTCATGGGGAGAGGGAGGGATATGGATCACGTGCAGGCAGAGATTAGTCTAATTTGGCATCATGTTTAGCATGGACATTGTGGGCCAAAGGGCCTGTTCCTGTGCTGTAGTGTGCTACGATCTATGAGATGGGTTCTCTGGATCACTGTCACAGCTTTTACTTGGTTTAGTATAGTTTGATTTAGTTTAGTTTAGTTTAAGTTTAGTTTACATAGAAACATAGAAAATAGGTGGAGGAGGCCATTCGGCCCTTCGAGCCAGCACCGCCATTCATTGTGATCATGGCTGATCGTCCCCAATCAATAACCCGTGCCTGCCTTCCCCCCATATCCCCTGACTCCACTAGCCCCTAGAGCTCTATCTAACTCTCTCTTAAATCCATCCAGTGCTTTGGCCCTGTGAATAATTAGTTTAGAGATACAGCACGGAAACAGGCCCTTCGGCCCACCGAGTCCACGCCGACCATCGATCACACTAGTTCTATGCTATCCCACTTGCTCATCCACTCCCTGCACACTAGGGGGAAATTTACACGGGGTCAATTAACCTACAAACCTGCACGTCTTTGGGATGCGGGAGGAAACCAGAGCGCCCGGAGGAAACCCATTCTGTTTCCCACAGGAAGAACCTGCAAACTCCACATACAGACAGCACCCGAGGACGGGATCGAACTGGGGTCTCTGGCGCTGTGCCATTCTACCATCCTAGCCCTCAGGTATATGGAAGGATATGGATCGAGTGAATAGAAACATAGAAACATAGAAATTAGGTGCAGGAGTAGGCCATTCGGCCCTTCGAGCCTGCACCGCCATTCAATATGATCATGGCTGATCATCCAATTCAGTATCCCGTACCTGCCTTCTCTCCATACGCCCCTGATCCCCTTAGCCACAAGGGCCACATCAAACTCCCTCTTAAATATAGCCAATGAACTGGCCTCAACTACCCTCTGTGGCAGAGAGTTCCAGAGATTCACCACTCTCTGTGTGAAAAAAGTTCTTCTCATCTCGGTTTTAAAGGATTTCCCCCTTATCCTTAGGCTGTGACCCCTTGTCCTGGACATCCCCAACATCGGGAACAATCTTCCTGCATCTAGCCTGTCCAACCCCTTAAGAATTTTGTAAGTTTCTATAAGATCCCCTCTCAATCTCCTAAATTCTAGAGAGTATAAACCAAGTCTATCCAGTCTTTCTTCATAAGACAGTCCTGACATCCCAGGAATTAGTCTGGTGAACCTTCTCTGCACTCCCTCTATGGCAATAATGTCCTTCCTCAGATTTGGAGACCAAAACTGTACGCAATACTCCAGGTGTGGTCTCACCAAGACCCTGTACAACTGCAGTAGAACCTCCCTGCTCCTATACTCAAATCCTTTTGCAATGAAAGCTAACATACCATTTGCTTTCTTTACTGCCTGCTGCACCTGCATGCCTACCTTCAATGACTGGTGTACCATGACACCCAGGTCTCACTGCATCTCCCCCTTTCCCAATCGGCCACCATTTAGATAATAGTCTGCTTTCCCGTTTTTGCCACCAAAATGGATAACCTCACATTTATCCACATTATCCTGCATCTGCCAAACATTTGCCCACTCACCCAGCCTATCCAAGTCACCTTGCAGTCTCCTAGCATCCTCCTCACAGCTAACACTGCCCCCCAGCTTAGTGTCATCCGCAAACTTGGAGATATTGCCTTCAATTCCCTCATCCAGATCATTAATATATATTGTAAATAGCTGGGGTCCCAGCACTGAGCCTTGCGGTACCCCACTAGTCACTGCCTGCCATTGTGAAAAGGACACGTTTACTCCTACTCTTTGCTTCCTGTTTGCCAGCCAGTTCTCTATCCACATCAATACTGAACCCCCAATGCCGTGTGCTTTAAGTTTGTATACTAATCTCTTATGTGGGACCTTGTCAAAAGCCTTCTGGAAGTCCAGATACACCACATCCACTGGTTCTCCCCTATCAACGCTACTAGTTACATCCTCGAAAAATTCTATAAGATTCGTCAGACATGATTTACCTTTCATAAATCCATGCTGACTTTGTCCAATGATTTCACCACTTTCCAAATGTGCTGCTATCCCATCTTTAATAACTGACTCTAGCAGTTTCCCCACTACCGATGTTAGACTAACTGGTCTGTAATTCCCCATTTTCTCTCTCCCTCCCTTCTTAAAAAGTGGGGTTACGTTTGCTACCCGCCAATCTTCAGGAACTGCTCCAGAATCTAAAGAGTTTTGAAAGATTATTACTAATGCATCCACTATTTCTGGAGCTACTTCCTTAAGTACTCTGGGATGCAGCCTATCTGGCCCTGGGGATTTATCGGCCTTTAATCCATTCAATTTACCCAACACTACTTCCCGGCTAACCTGGAATGTGGAGAGGGTGTTTCCACTAGTGGGAGAGTCCAGGACTAGAGGTTATAGCCTCAGAATTAAAAAAAAAATTATTCAGGAAGGAGATGAGGATATGGGCTTTAGACTGTCCTCGATCACAGCTTTTGAGTTAAGTCAATGGAAAAGCAATAGGGAACAAGATGCTAATTTCCGAGTATGAAAATTGCCATAACTTTTTTAATACTGAAGATATGAAAGTGAATTAGGTGTCAAATTAAACTTCTTTTTATGCTTTATCAGATGGGATAAATTGCAGACTTGATTTTTTTAATCTCAAAATGTTGTAACATTGCTACATAATCAAGGACCAGTCGCACCCCGGCCACTCCCTCTTGTCCCCTCTCCCATCAGGCAAAGGGTAGGCAAAAAAACAGAACTGAATGGAGTAAACAGGAGATGAGTTACCAGGATTATGATGCAGACGGGTCCCAGGAAACTCCAGATGAATCCTCCCTCCAGTTGCAGCCAGCAGCTGAGTGGGCAAAAGGAACCAGGGTTAGATATGTGAAGGAAGCAACTGGAAACACACTGAAGATCGACATATGGCGGGACTGTCATATGCTGAGAGAATGGAGCAGCTGGGCTTGTACACTCTGGAGTTTAGAAGGATGAGAGGGTGTCTCATTGAAACATACAAGATTGTTAAGGGCTTGGACACGCTAGAGGCAGGAAACATGTTCCCGATGTTGGGGGAGTCCAGAACCAGGGGCCACACAGTTTAAGAATAAGGAGTGAGCCATTTAGTACGGAGACGAGGAAACACTTTTTCTCACAGAGAGTGGTGAGTCTGTGGAATTCTCTGCCTCAGAGGGCGATGGAGGCCGGTTCTCTGGATGCTTTCAAGAGAGAGCCAGATAGGGCTCTTAAAAGTAGCGGAGTCAGAGGATATGGGGAGAAGGCAGGAACGGGGTACTGATTGGGGATGATCAGCCATGATCACATTGAATGGCGGTGCTGGCTCCACCCCTCCTTCCCCACTCTATTCCCCCTTCTCCCCCTCTTCCCTTCCCCGTCACTATCCCACCCCTCCTGTCTTCCCCCCCCTCTCTACTCTATACCCCCTCCCCCTCCCCTATACCCCCCCCCCCCCCCCGATCCCCAGGATGAGTGTCGTGCCGTTTGGTCGCCCCTCCCCCACTCACTGTCGTGGTGATCCGTAGCCACGGTGGTGTACCGCAGCACTGATACCCACCACCAGTGCCGGCGGCAGATACCCCAGCAGGTAGAGGCGTCCGATGCCCAGGGTGCCCGCGCCTGGCACCTTCAACCTGCCCAGCTCCCTGGTGACCAGGAAGAGCTGCAGCCCCTCCAGGAACATCCAGGCAAAGGCAGCCAGGAAGAGGTAGTGTAGGGAGGCAGCAATCAGCGCACACACAACCTGGGCAACAGAGAACGGGAACCAGGGTCAGCCACTGTATCCACCCATCACTCACCCCCCTCTGTCCTGCCCCCACCTCTCTTTGACAGACACAAAACGCTGGAGCAACTCCACGGGACAGGCAGCATCTCTGGAGAGAAGGAAAGGGTGACGTTTCGGGCCAGAACCCTTCTTCAGACCGAAGACGACAGAATTGAGTGAGAAGAAGGGTCTCAACCCGCAACGTCACCCATCCCTTCTCTCCAGAGTTGCTGCCTGTCCCGCTGAGTTACTCCAGCATTTTGACTCTATCTTCGGTGTGAACCAACGTCTGCAGTTCCTTCCTCCAACTCTTTTTACATCAGTTGTGTTTAGAGATACAGCGCAGAAACAGGCCCTTCGGCCCATTGAGTCCGTGCCGACCAGCGATCCCCGCACACTAACACTATCCTACACACACTAGGGACAATTTCACATTTTTATACCAAGCCAATTAACCTACAAACCTGTACGTCTTTGGAGTGTGGGAGGAAACCGGAGCATCCGGAGAAAACCCACGCAGGTCACGGGGAGATCGTACAAACTCTCTTCACCCAGAGAGTTGTGAATCTGTGGAATTCTCTGGGGGCCAATTCACTGGATGTTTTCAAGAGAGAGTTAGATTTAGCTCTTGGGGCTAACGGATTCAATGGGTATGGGGAAAAAGCAGGAATGGGGTACTGATTTTGGATGATCAGCCATGATCATATTGAATGGCGGTGCTGGCTCGAAGGGCTGAATGGCCTCCTCCTGCACCTATTGTCTATGTTTCTATTCTCTCCCCACACCCTCCCATCAACATCGAACCATTGCTTTGTGCCAACAATATACCCTTTGACACCCATGTCTGAGATTTAGATGAGTCTAGTTTAGATGCAGATGCTGTTCCACTCCGATCTCACCCCTTCTGTAGATCCCCCCCTCCCTGTGCCCAGACAGCCCTTGTCTAGACACCCCCTGTCTAAACAGTTCTCCTCTTGACAGCTGTCCAGATACCACACATCCATACAGCTCCTGTCTAGACACCCCCTGACCAGACAGCCCTTCTCCAGACAGTGGGTGTCCAGACAGCAGGGGGTCTAGATACCCAGACACCCCTTGTCTTGACAGTCCTTATACAGACAGTCCTTGTCTAGACACACAACTGTCTGGGCACCCCCTCCCCAGAGTCCTCTGTCTAGACACCCCATGCTCATAGTCTCCCCATCTAGACACCCCCAGTCTAGACACGCCCTGTCCTGACACAACTCCGCAGCCATTTCCTTCCCAGACCCCCAGTCTAGACACCACCTCCCCAGACAGCCCCTGCCCCTGGGCTCAGTGCAGTGGCCAGTATCCCTCTGGTGGTGAGGCTGCAGATGTGCTGTGCTGCCTCACCTGATGGGACGTGCTGTTGATGCCGGTGACAAAGAGGAGCTGTGCCAGGAAGAGGCTGAGGCAGAGGTTGGCGTGCATGACCCGGGTCTCCCGTGGCACCGAGCGGCACAGGGCGAAGGTGGCGATGGCCATTGCCAGCCCCACGAGCGACACACTCACCCCGACCACCGTGATAATGTGGAGAGCAACGTGGTCCTGGAACACACACACACACACACAAACTGACCGTAGCCCACACACGGCTTCACTTTATCCTAGCTTATCTTCCGTTACCTTAGTTTAGCTTTGCTTCGCTTAACTGAACTCTATTTAGCTTAGTTTCATTTAGTTTAGTTTAGTTTAGATTAGTTTAGTTTAGATTACCAACTTCCCTCCGAGGGTAAATAAAGTTTTATTGTATCGTTTCATATCGTATTAGTTTATATTAGTTTAGTTTAGATTAGATTAGTTTAGATTAGTTTAGTTTAGATTAGTTTAGTTTAGTTTAGTTTAGATTAGATTAGTTAGATTAGATTAGTTTAGTTTAGATTAGTTTAGTTTAGTTTAGATCAGTTTAGTTTAATTTAGTTTAGATTACTTTAGATTAGTTTAGTTTTGATTAGTTTAGTTTGGTTTAGATTAGTTTTGATTAGTTTCGATTAATTTAGTTTAGATTAGTTTAGTTTAGATTAGTTTAGTTTAGATTAGTTTAGTTTTGATTAGTTTAGTTTGGTTTAGATTAGTTTCAATTAGTTTAGTTTAGATTAGTTTAGTTTAGATTAGTTTAGTTTAGTTTATAACTGTCATGGAGGTACAGTTAAAAAACGTTTTGTTGCGTGCTATCCAGTCAGCGGAAAGACTATACATGATAGACTATACGTGTAAGAAGGAACTGCAGATGCTGGTTTACACCGAAGATAGACATAAAAAGCTGGAGTAACTCAGCGGGACGGGCAGCATCTCTGGAGAGAAGGAATGGGTGAGGTTTCAGGTCGAGATGCTTCCTCAGACTGTCGTCCAACATGGACCATAGTGCTGGAGTAGCTCATCGGGACAAGCAGCATCGCTGGAGAACATGGATAGGGGATGTTTCGAGTTGCGATTTATCAGCCTGAAGAAGGTTGATAAATCCCAACCTGAAACATCACCTTCTCCAGAGATGCTGCCTGACCTGCTGAGTTACTCCAGCACTTTGTGTCTTTTTTTGACAAGCAAACCCACTTGACTCTTGATACTGGAGGTCAATGTGGTCCCTTGAGACCCTGCCACACACACAGCAGTCTCATCTCCCACTGAACTTCCCTGGAGCTGATGCCGCCCACATTCCCACCCCACTGTCTGCTAGGATGTGCCAGGGGTGAGTGTGGCTTCACTGGGCAGCCAGACCTTGGCATGGGCAGAGTCAAGAGACAAGACCACAAGCAATTGCAGAGAGTTGTAGACGCAGCTCAGACCATCACACAAACCAACCTCCCTTCCATTGACTCCATCTACACCTCACGCTGCCTCGGCAAGGCCAGCAGCATAATCAAGGACCAGTCTCACCCCGGTCACTCCCTCTTCTCCCCTCTCCCATCAGGCAAGAGGTACAGAAGTGTGAAAACGAACGCACACCTCCAGATTCAGGGACAGTTTCTTCCCAGCTGTTATTAGGCAAATGAACCATCCTACCACAACCAGAGAGCGGTCCTGAACTCCCATCAACCTCATTGGAGACTCTTGGACTAATTATTCTGGCCTTATCTTGCACTAATCATTATTTACGTTATTCCCTTATCATGTATCTGTACACTGTGGACGGCTCGACTGTAATCATGTATTGTCTTTCCGCTGACTGGTTAGCACGCAACAGAAGCTTTTCACTGTATCTCGATACACGTGACAATAAACTAAACTGAACTAAGAGGTAATCTAAACATATATAGATGGATGGTTTCCACCGAAGATAGACATGAAATGCTGGAGTAACTCAGCGGGACAGGCAGCATCTCTGGAGAGAAAAGAAAAGAACATCACCCCGAAACACCAGCATCTAGAGATGCTGCCTGTCCCGCTGAGTTACTCCATCTCTTTGTGTCTATCTTCAGTGTAAACCAGCATCTGCAGTTCCTTCTTACACAAAGAATATCCGCCTATCTACACGGTCCATCGGTGATAGAAGTAGAATTAGGCCATTCGGCCCCATCAGGTCCACTCCACAATAGTGACAATAATGGATCTATCTATGAATGCGGGGAAGGGGTTGGGTGCGGGGACCGGCCCTGTGGAGAGCGGCGTGACCTCTAGGGAGAGCGGCGTGACCTCTAGGGAGGGGTGCGTGACCTCTAGGGAGGGGTGCATGACCTCTAGGGAGAGCGGCGTGACCTCTAGGGAGGGGAGCGTGACCTCTAGGGAGAGGAGCGTGACCTCTAGGGAGGGGTGCGTGACCTCTAGGGAGAGGAGAGTTTGTGGACTGACATGTGCCATGAACTCCCTCCCTCCTCCCCCCACCAACCCCCATGTTCCTCACCTGTACAGGGGCTGGTGATGCCAGGATGGCGAAGCTGGCCAGGTATTGGCACCGGCAGGTGGTGCGGTCCCTGCCCGCGGTGACCACCTCACACCCCCGCCGGCTCCAGTCCATCCCCTCCTCACCCAGCGGCAAGCTGACGCACTGCACGATCCCACTGCCCCACTCCCTGCCACACCCACACACAGGGATGTCAGTGACACACACACACCCACACACCCACACCCTCACCCCTCCCCCACCCACACCCACACCACCTCCCTCCTCCCCACCCCCCCCACACACTGTCCCCATCCCCCCACCCATACCGCCCTTTCCCTACCCACACCCACACCACACTGTCCCCTCCCCTCCCCCTCTGCCCACCCACACCACCCCTCCCCCACTCACCACTCACACCACCCCCTCCCCCCACACACCCACACCCACACCCACCACCCCCTCCCCCCACACCCACACACCCACACCCCACACCACCCCCTCCCCCCACACACCCACACCCACACCCACACCACCCCCTCCCCCCCACACACCCCACACCCCCCACACCACACCACCCCTCACACACCCACACCCACACCCACACCACCCCCTCCCCCCACACACCCACACCACCCCCTCCCCCCACACACCCACACCACCCCTCCCCCCACACTGTCCCCATCCCCCCCTTAATGCAGGCATCATTCTGGTAAACCCCTTCTATACCCTCTCCAAAGCCTACACACATCCTTTAAATGTGACCATTCCTGACAGATCCGGGCCACTACTGGCTATTCCTTGCCATTCCCTGACATTCCCAGCTAAACCAAACCATTCCTGGGCATTCCCGACTGACTGCCTTTAACTAGATCCATTGCTGGTCATGTCAGCTTTGTCCTGCCACCTATACACATGTCCTGGGGCCACAAGTGACCACACCGTGGGTCAGTCGATGCCTCACCTCAGAGTGCAGGAGGGTGAGGTTGAGGGGCTCCCTCAGCGATGAGCCGGACCCCTGGCCCACCGCCACCGTCACCACGCTGGAGATCAGACGGAAGTCGGCCGGCTCCGGACCGGGACCCTCTCTGGCCCCCTCTCCGGCCCCCTCTCTGGCCCCCTCTCCGGCCCCCACTCCCTCCAGGGCCAAGCCCAGGTTGTGGTAGTTGATGAATCCCACCCTGGTGGGGCCTGAGGGAGAGAGAGAGAGAGAGAGCTCAGTGAATGGGAAGGCCAGGGTCTGGGCCTGGCCAAGCTGGCCATCCACGAGCCACAGCACCAGGCAGAAGAGGGCTCTGCCCGTGCCGGCTACCCGCCCCTTTACCGGGGTTACGTCCGTGCCCGGGTGGGTTAGAGAGGGACTACACGCTGTCCACGGGCACCCTGGGGGATTTCCGGGAACTGCTGGGCACCGCGGGGGGTGGAATGTGTCCTTAATAACGATGGCAATCTAGTTGTTTAAGAATATTTGTTTGCCTTATACTATGGTGGTGGGTTTTGTTTTGAATCATTGACTATTCTACATATTATTATAAATAATTGAATAAATTATTTTTGGTTAAACAAAAGGGTCTGGGCATCCGACCCCAGTGTGACCCCTGACCCCGTGTAACCCTTGACCCCAGTGAAAACCTGAACCCCATGTACTTTGACCCCTGTGCAACCCCTGACCTGTGCCTGTTGACCCCTTTGACCCTCGACTCCTGAACCCAGTGTGACCCCTGACCCCAGTATGAACCCAATGCCTTTTGACCCCTGACCCCAGTATAACCCTGCACCCCTTTGACCCCTGACCCCAGTCTAACCCCCAACCCTAGTGTGACCCCTAACCCCAATGCAACCCCTGGCCCCAGTGTGATCCCTGACCTCAGTGTATGTTGACCCCAGTGTGGCCCCTGACCCCAAACAACAGGTAAAGCCGGTGAGTGATAGGTTGATACAGGTGAGGGGGGGAGGGGGTTGAGAGGCAGATGTATGGACAGAGAGGTCAGAGATGAAACGAAAGATTAGAAGAGGAGCGAATTGTGAAGCCAGAGGAAGGAATAGAGGTGGAAGGGGGCAGGGAGGAATGGGCATGAGTCCAAGTGGGGCCCAGGGAGAGCGAATAACGTGTGGGGGAGTGGGCTTGGGCTTGCTGTGTGTAGAATCGTTCTCTACAATTGGAGAACTCAATGTGGAAACAAGGAACTGCACTAGCTGGTTTATACACAAAAGGACACAAAGTGTTGGAGTGACTCAGAGAGTCAGGCAGCATCTCTGGAGAACATTTTGTGATTCTGAGGAATGACAAAACGCTGAAGAAGGGTCCCGACCCGAATCGTCACCTATCCATGTTCTCTACAGATGCTGCCTGACCCGCTGAGTTACTCCAGCACTCTGTGAAACGTCACCTATCCATGTTCTCTACAGATGCTGCCTGACCCGCTGAGTTACTCCAGCACTCTGTGAAACGTCACCTATCCATGTTCTCTACAGATGCTGCCTGACCCGCTGAGTTACTCCAGCACTCTGTGAAACGTCACCTATCCATGTTCTCTACAGATGCTGCCTGACCCGCTGAGTTACTCCAGCACTCTGTGTCCTTTGGAGAATTCAATGATTATACCTTTGGATTGTAAGCTACCCAAGTGGAATATGAGGTGTCCTCTCCTCTCCATAGGGTGGGTCTGCAGGTGTCTGTAGAGGCTGATCCTCGATCCACACATCTTGGTGCAACGTGGGCAGTGGAGACTGGCGGTGGTTGGCTGTGGTCGAGCCCCCTTCTCTCTCTCCTTACGGTGCTGTCCCTTTGTCTCTGCGACACGGTGTAGTTTTGTTTCGTGACGTGCAGCTCCTTCCTGCACGGATTTCCCCCACTCCAGCACCTGTCCAGTGCAATGTGCTCCCAGTTGCTCGATGTGATGTGGAATTTCTTCACACTTTACTTTAGACTTTAGAGATACAGCACGGAAACAGGCCCTCCCCCCCCTACACTAGCACTATCCCACACACTAGGGATAATCTACAAGATTACAGAAGCCAATTAAGCTACTAACGTGCACACCTTTGGAGTGTAGGAGGAAACTGGAGCACCCGGAAAATAAATACTCAGGTCACGGGAAGAACGTACAGACTCCACATAGACAGCTACCGTGGTCAGGATTGAACCCGGGTCTCTGGCGCTGTAAGGCAGCAACTGCGCCAACCTGTGCTGTGTCTCCAGTTTGTGTGTGTGTGGCCTCACTCTGGCAATGGAGGAGGCCCAGGACAGAAAGGTCCGTGTGGGAATGGGAGGGGGAGATAAGGTGGTGAGTAGCCAGGAGATCCAGCAGGTCATGGCGGACTGAGCGCAGGTGTTCGGCGAAACGGTGGGCGAGTCTACGCTTGGTTGGAGAGAGATGGAGAGAGAGAGAGAGGGAGGGAGAGAGATAAGGATGGAGTGAGAGCAATAGGGATGGAGGTAGTGTTACCTGTGTGGTTGTCTGTGGGGATGGCCGACCAGTACAGCTCCATCTTGTTGCCGGCCACGTTCAGGACCAGCCGCTCGTCTGCCGTGGCATTACCTCGGTGGGAACGGATTTCAACGTCTATGGAAATGAACGGAATCAAACATGTGCTCCGACAGCACTCTCCAACACCCCCCTCCCCTCCGCCCCTCCGCACCTCCTCACACCCCCCCCCCCCCCACCCACAGGAGACCCGCGAGAGGTTTGTCACGGACAGGACATCGCTGCTCCTGAGTCTGGCCATGTGCTCGCTGCCAAGCTGCTGCACCTTCTAGTAGGACGGCTGTGGTGAGGGAATCCCCCAGGGTGAGGGGGAATCCCCCAATGTGAGGGAGAATCCCCAGTGTAAGGGGGGATCCCCCAGTGTGAGGGAGAAACCCCAGTGTGAGGGTGAATCCCCAATGTGAGGGGGAATCCTCAATGTGAGGGGGAATCCCCCAGTGTGAAGGGGAATCCCCCAGGGTGAGGGGGAATCCCCAGTATAAGGGGGAATCCCCCAGTGTAAGGGGGAATCCCCCGTGTAAGGGGGGATCCTCCAGTGTAAAGGGGAATCCACCAGTGTGAGGGGCATCCCCAATGTGAGGGTTATCCCCAGTGTGACGGGGAATCCCCAGTGTGAGGGGGAATCCCCCAATGTGTGAGGGGGAATCCCCCAATGTGAGGGGTATCCCCAGTGTGAGGGGGAATCCCCCAGTGTGAGGGGGAATCCCCAGTATGAGGAGGGATTCCCTGGTGTTTGGGGGGGGGGGTCCCCTTGATGAGAGGGATTACCCAGTGTGAGGGGGAATCCCTGCTGTGAGAGCAAGTCCCCAATGTTACGAGGGATTCCCTGCTGCTGAGAAAGAGGGAGGGAGGGAGAGAGGGAGGAAAGGAGGGTAGGAGAGAGTGAGAGAGAGAGAGAGAGAGAGGAGGGAGAGAGAGGGAGGGAGATCAAACGATAGAGAGAAAGGGAGAGAGGGAAGAAGGGAGGGAAGGGGAGAGACAGAGAGAGAGAGAGAGAGAGGGAAAGGGAGAGAGAGAGAGAGCGATGGGGGGAGGGTGGGAGAGAGAGGGGGATGTAGGTTGAAAGGGAAAGAGGGAGGGAAAAGAGAGAGAGGGAGGGAGGAAGAGGGAAGGGTGTGGAAGGGCCGTAGTAGATTAACAGATGAGTATCCCGGGTGCCTGGCGCTGTGGGCAGCCATTCTGTGCCAGCGTGCCACCCGGCGTTGTGTGTGGGTCTATTTACCCAGGTTGTGGGTGGAGATTGACAGTGGAGCCACGGCACTGGCAGTACGTGAGGCCATCAGTGCCAGGGCCACCGTGTGCAGCAGAGTAGAGGCTGCCGTGAGCCTGGTGCCCTTCTCCACAGTGCCCCAGTCCATGCCGCCCAGCGCCCCGTCTATCTTGTTAGCGATGACCTGTTGAGAGGGGGGCACATGTGAGGGGCAGGGGAGAACATAGACATCACCGCTCAGGCTCAGTTCAGAGATACAGCGTGGAAACAGGCCCTTCAGCCCATCATGTCCGCACCAACCAGCGATCACTTGTACACTTGCACTATCCTGCACACGAGCACGATCTTACACGCTAGCATTATTCTGCATACTAGCACGATCATGCACACTAACACGATCTTACACACTAGCATGATCTTACACACTAGCACGATCTTACACACTAGCCTGATCTTACACACTAGCACGATCTTACACACTAATATGATCTTACACACTAGCACAATCTTACACACTAGTATGATCTTACACACTAGCACAATCTTACACACTAGCATGATCTCACACACTAGTATGATCTTACACACCAGCATGATCTTACACACTAGCATGATCTTACACACTAGCACGATCTTACACACTAGCCTGATCTTACACACTAGCACGATCTTTCACACTAGTATGATCTTACACACTAGCACAATCTTACACACTAGCATGATCTCACACACTAGCATGATCTTACACACTAGCATGATCTTACACACTAGCATGATCTTACACACTAGCACGATCTTACACACTAGCATGATCTTACACAGTAGCACTATCTTATGCACTGGCATGATCTTACACACTCGCACATTCTGACACAGTAGCACTATCCTGCACACAAGCACTATCTTACACACTAGCATGATCTTACACACTAGCATGATCTAACACACTGCACAATCTTACACACTAGCACAATCTTACACACTAGTATGATCGTACACACGAGCACAATCTTACACACTAGCACAATCTTACACACTAGTATGATCGTACACACTAGCATGATCTAACACACTGCACAATCTTACACACTAGCACGATCTTACACACTAGCACAATCTTACACACTAGTATTATCGTACACACTAGCACTATCTTACACACTAGGGACATTTTACAGAAGCACATTAACCTGCAAACCTGCACGTCTTCACGAGTGTGGGAGGAAACCGGAGCTCTGAAGAAGGGTCTCGAGCCGAAACATCACCCATTCCATCTCTCCAGAGACGCTGCCTGTGCCGCTGAGTTACTCCAGCATTTTGTGCCTACCTGCAGTTCCTACCTGCACAGACCTGTCCTCATCTACAGGATGGCGGTGGAGAGAGACAAGCACCTGGCATAAAACATCTCTGGCAATCTGATCTAGGCCCAGCATAAGGTCATAAGTGATAAGAGCAGAATTAGACCATTTGGCCCGTTAAACCTACTCCGCCATTCAATCATGGCTGATCTATCTCTCCCTTCTAACCCCATTCTCCTGCCTTCTCCCCATAACCCCTGACACCCACACTAATCAAGAATCTATCTATCTCTTTCTTAAAAATATCCACTGACTTGGCCTCCACAGCCGTCTGTGGCAAAGAATTCCACAGATTCACCACCCTCTGACTAAAGAAATTCCTCTTCATTTCCTTTCTAAAGGTACGACCTTTTATTCTGAGGCTGTGACCTCTAGTCCTAGACTCTCCCACCAGTGGAAACATCCTCTCCACATCCACTCTATCCAGGCCTTTCACTATTCGGTACGTTTCAATGAAGTCCCCCCTCAACCTTCTAAACTCCAGTGAGTACAGGCCCAGTGCCGTCAAACGCTCATCATAGGTTAACCCACTCATTCTGGAATCATTCTTGTAAACTTCCTCTGAACCCTAACCAGAGCCAGCACATCCTTCCTCAGATACGGGGCCCGGTTTCCTCCCACACTCTAAAGACGTGCAGGTTTGCAGCTAAATTGGCTTGGGTAAAATTGTAATGATCCCTGGTGTAGTGTTGGATGGTGTTAGTGTGCAGGGATCGCTGGTCGATGTTGACTCGGCTGGCCAAAGGGCCAGGTTTTCCACGCTGTATCTCTAAACTAAACTAAACCAACCTGAATGACTACCGCCCGGTTGCCCTAACTCTAATCCCAATGAAGTGCTTCAAAAGGCTGGTCCTCTCCCACATCAAATCCAGCATCCCTGCCTCACTGGACTCTCATCAATTTGCATACAGGGCAAATAGATCGACAGAGGATGCCATCTCTCAGGCTCTTCACACTGTCCTGACTCACCTGGCATGTACGTGAGGATACTCTTCATTGACTATAGCTCTGCATTCAATACGGTCATCCCCACCAAGCTCACCACCAAACTCCACCAGCTAGGCCTCAGCTCGCCGATATGCGATTGGATCCTGAACTTTCTGACGGAGCGACCGCAGGCAGTGAGACTGGGCCCGCACCTGTCCTCCACTATCACCCTGAGCACCGGCACACCACAGGGCTGTGTACTAAGCCCCATGCTCTATTCCCTCTTCACTCACGACTGTGTTCCTGCATTCGACACCAACACCATCGTGAAGTTTGCAGACGACACAACAGTGATTGGGCTGATCACCAACGGTGATGAAACAAAATACAGAGCGGAGGTGCAGAACCTGGCGGACTGGTGCACACGTAACAACTTGTCACTAAACACCTCCAAGACCAAGGAGCTAATTATTGACTTCAGGAGGTCCCATAATGGAGAATACGCCCCAATCTCCATCTACGGGGAAAGTGTGGAGAGAGTGTCCAGCTTTAAGTTTCTGGGCACTCACATTTCAGAGGACCCCACATGGTCCACCAACACCGCTGCGCTGGTCAAGAAGGCACAGCAACGACTGTTCTTCCTGAGGACATTAACAAAGACTGGTCTGCCCCAACAGCTGCTGACAACGTTCTACCTCTGCACCACAGAGAGCATATTAACGTATGGCAGCTCTGTGTGTGGTATCTCAACTGCACGGAGGCGGAGAGGAGAGCTCTTCAGCGCGTCGTCCACAGAGCGCAGAGGATTATTGGGACACCGCTACCAGACGTGGAGGGCATCTACCACACACGGTGCCTCAGGAAGGCCGTCAGCATCCATCAAAACTCATCACACCCCTGTAACAGACTGTTCGAACTCCTTCCCTCCGGCAGACGTTACAAGGCCTTCTACACCCGAACCTCCAGACTCAGAAACAGCTTCATTCGATGAGCTATAGCGGCTCTGAACCGGCCCTGCTGAGTGCCCCCCATCCCCCCTGGACTGTCTCCCTCGGATGGTCACAACACACAGCTTATTTATTTATTATACTTTTCTTTTACATCGGTTGGAAGCTGCGTAATAAATCTCGTTGCACTGACGGGCAATGACAATAAAAATATATTATTATTATTATTATTAAAAAGGAAACAATCTTCTTTCCTGCATGCATCAGGCTCTCGAACACTGCACAGAACTGACCTTAGCTCTACCTCAGCACCGAAGTTACCACAGATTTTGTGCGATCATCTCTCCCCCTCTCCATTCCCCTGCCCCTTCCCCCTCAAACCTCTCCCTCCTGTTCATCTCTCCCCCTCCCCTCACTGCTAATCACCTCACCACTCTCTCTCTCTCCCTCCCACCATCTACCCCTATCTGCAGCTCTTCACCTCTCACCCCTCCCCCCCGCGCCCCCCCATCTCTCGCACCCCTCACCTCCCCTCACCCCCCCTCCCCCCCCCCCCCCACCCTCCCCCTCATACCCTCTCTCCCACCAAGGCCCTCTCATAGATGAACTGAGGCCCAGGCCAATTTCTATTTTAGAGCCCCCCCCCCCCCCCCCCCCCCAAATCAAGATCCCTTTGAAGCAGACATGCGTAAGGTCAGGCCAAAGGTCCAGGCCAATGGCACTTGTTGCCCCCTCCCCCCCCCTCCCTCTGTTAGGGCCTGATGCCATCCTCTTCCTTCACACACTCTCCCTCCCCCCCACCCACCCTCTCATCCTCCATCCTCCCCCTCCTCCACCTTTCTCCCCACCCCTGGGCAGGGACCGTTGTAACTCACCGCCACGGGAAACCTCTTCAGGCGGCTGAATTCCATTAAAAAGATGCTGAGGTTTGTCAACGTGGAGATTTCCAGCTGATCCCCTGTGTTTGAAACACGCCACAGATTAGTATGTGTGTGTGTGTGTGTGTGTGTGTGTGTGTGTGTGTATATTTGTGTGTGTGTGTGTGTGTGTGTGTGTGTGTGTGTGTGTGTGTGTGTGTGTGTGTGTGTGTGTGTGTGTGTGTGTGTGTGTGTGTGTGTGTGGATTGTGTATGTGTGTGTGTGTGTGTGTGTGTGTGTGTGTGTGTGTGTGTGTGTGTATGTGTGTGTGTGTATGTGTATGTGTGTGTGTGTGTGTGTGTGTGTGTATATGTGTGTGTGTGTGTGTGTGTGTATGTGTGTGTGTGTGTATGTGTGTGTGTGTGTATATGTGTGTGTGTGTATATGTGTGTGTGTATATATGTGTGTATATATGAGTGTGTGTATATGTGTAGGTACGTGAGTGTGCATGTGTACATGTGTGTGGGTGTGTCTGTAACTGTGTGTGTGAGAGTACGTGTATGTGTGTACATGTATGTGTGTGTATATATATGTGTGTGCGCGTATATATATCTGTGTGTGTATATATATATATATATATAAGTAGATGCTGGAATCTAGAGCAAAACACAAAGTGCTGGAGGAACTCAGTGGGTCAGGCAGCATCTGTGGAGGGAATGGACTGACGACGTTTTGGGTTGGGCCCCTCGTTCAGACTGGAAGTCTTGAGATGGACATCAGTGTGAAGAAGGGTCCCGATCCGGATCATCACCCACCCTTCCCTCCACAGATGCCTCCTGAGTCACTTTGTGTTTTAGTTGAGGGAGAAGTCTGTGCCAGGCTTCAATGTTCCCAGCTGGGAGATATGACTAACGCAGGCACGGGGTAACGATATCGCGGGGCGGGGAGAGCCAAAACCAACCAGCGCCCCCACTTACCCTGGGAACCAGGAATGTGGCCTGATCCACTCTCTCCATCTACAATGGGGGGGAGAAGAACATGAGTTAAGGTCAGGGCAAGGTCTTGTACAACTTGATGTCACTTTACATGAAACAAGGCGAGGGGGATGTACAGATGTGGGAGTCCACCAAACTCCAAGGAAGATGTGGACTGCAGTTCAGTTCAGTTTAGTTTATTGTCACGTGTCCCGAGGTTGTTGCATGTCAGCGTGTCAACCAGTCAGCGGAAAGACTATGGATGATTATCAGGCAACTGAGCCATCCTACAACAACCAGAGGGCAGTGCTGAACTACTATCTACCTCATTGGTGACCCTCACACTATCCATGCTTGGGCTTTGCTGGCGTTACCTTGCACTAAACGTTATCCATCTTCCTCACTCCCACCCCCTCCATGGAGCCTCACTCACCATCACCCACAGCCAGATAGTCATAGAAGTCTCCTGTAATAGATGTGAAGAGAATATGGATTAATACTGGGCAGAGGAGAACACAGTCACAAACAGGCAGGCACATGCAGGGCAAGGTTTATACTCATTAATATCATCTTCACAACTTTAGTTTGGAGTTTTAGTTTTAGATTCTTGCACTATTATTGTTTGTTTTGTGTGTGTGTGTGAGTGTGCATGTGTGTGTGTGTGTGTGTGAGTGCGTGAGTGCGTGTGTGTGAGCGTGTGTGTGTGAGTGAGTGTGTGTGTGTATGTGTTGAGGGTGTGGGTGTGTGTGTGTGAGTAGTGTGTGTATGTGTGTGAGTGTGCATGTGTGTGGGTGCTGTGTGAGTGTGAGTGTATGTGCGTGTGCATGCGTGCGTGTGCGTGTGCGTGTGTATGTGTGCGTGAATGAGTGTGGGTGCTGTATGTATGTGTGCGCGGGTGTGTGTGTTTGTGTGCATGTGTGATTGAGTGTGTGTGTGTGTGTCTGTGTGTGTGTGTGTGAGTCTGTGTGTGTGTGTGTGTGTGTGAGTGAGTGTATGTGAGTCTATGTGTATGTGTGTGTGAGTGTGTGTGTGTGTGTGTGTGTGTATATGCGTGTGTGTATATGTATATATATATATATGAGTGTGTGTGTGTGTATATGAGTGCGTGGGTGTATTTGCATGTATATATGAGTGTGTGTGAGTGTGTGTATATGTGGGTATATATGCATGTGTTTATATATGCATGTGTGTGTATATATATATATTAGTGTGTGTGAGTGTGTGTATATGTGTGCGTGTATATATATACACATTTAGATATACAGTGGCTTGCAAAAGTATTCATACCCCTTGAACTTTTCCACATTTTGCCACGTTACAACCACAAACGTAAATGTATTTTATTGGGATTTGATGTGATAGACCAACACAAAGTGGTGCATAATTGTGAAGTGGAAGGAAATGGTTTACATGGTTTTCAAATTTTTTTACAAATAAAAAACTGAAAAGTGTGGCGTGCATAAAGAAGGAATATAGACATAACATTAATAAGAGTTTTAAACATAAAGAACATCCCCCCACAATGGTCCCCCCTGTGAGGGAAGGCACAAAGTCCAGTCCCCAACCCCAGTTCACCCATAGTCGGGCCCATTGAGGCCTCCATAGTCGCTCTACGGAGGCCCGATGTTCCAGGCCGTTCTCGCCGGGTGATGTTGCTCCGGCGTCAGGAGAATCCTCCCAGCGGCTTGGGACACCTGGAACGGCCGCTTCCGTACTGGAGGCCGCGGCTTCCAAAGCCAACAAGTCCGCGCTGGATGGAGCTCCATAACTGGTGATCTCATCGCGAGATCCCAGGCTCCCGGTGTAAAGTTCAGCGCCGCCGCCCGCAGCTGGTCACTCCACAGTCCCGCAGCTCCGCGATGTTTTCCTCAGCGATCCTCAGCTCACCGGAGCTCCAGCGTGGCGACCTGGGCAAGGCATCGCCCGCTCCGCTCCGCGATAGCGCTCCAGCGCTGTGCCGCCGCTGAAGCTGAGGTTCTGGGCGGTCCCCGACAGGAAACGCCGTTCCAGGCCCCCTGGTAGACCACAAGGACGGGTCGAAGCTGCAGCCCGGAGAAAAGCTGCCTCTCCGACCAGGTAGGGACCCTGAAAGGTAGGTTCCCCCTCCCCCCCCCCTTCCACCCCCCACATAAAAAAAGTCTAGACCTCCAAACAAAACACTTAACTAACTAAAATAAAAAATAAAAAGATGAAAAGACAGACAACTGCTGGCTGGGTAGCCGTGCACAGGACAGCGCGCCCTACATGTGTGTGTGTGTGTGTGTGTGTTGGTGTGGTGTGTTGTGTGTGTGTGTGTGGTTTTGTGGTGGGTGGTGTGCGGGGGTTGGTGTGGTCGGTTTGGGGTGTTTGTGGGTTGTGGGCTTTTTGGGTGTTGTTGTTGGTGTGGTGTGGAGTTGTGGTGGGTGTTTGTGTGTGTGTGTGTGTGTGTGTGTGTGTGTGTGTGTGTGTGTGTGTGTGTGTGGTGGTGTGTGTGTTGGTGTGGTGTGTGTGAGTGTGTGTGAGTGTGTGAGTGTGTTGGTTGTGTGTGTGTGGGTGTGGGTGTGTGGGTGTGTGTGTGGGTGTGTGGGTGTGTGTGTTAGTGTGTGAGTGTGTGTGTGGGTGGGTGTGTGTGTGGGAGTGTGTGTGTGTGTGTGTGTGTGTGTGAGTGTGTGTGTGTGTGTGTGGGTGTGAGTGAGTGTGTGTGTGTGTGTGTGTGTGTGTGTGTGTGTGTGTGTGTGTGTGTTGGTGTGTGTGTGTGTTGGTGTGTGTGTATATACAGACACAACATGGAAACACTCACACACACACATGCATGTATGATTTATATCTATATTTATATAGATATACATTTTTCTTGTGTGTATGACTGCAGAAACAACATTTCACTTGAGCCTCTATGAGGTTCAAGTGACAAATACATTGTATTGTTGTATTGTGTATTGTATTGTATATATATATATACACAGACACTGACTGTTTCTCGTTTATAATACTATGTACTATATAATGTACCATGTTTACATATTCTGTTGTGATGCTACAAGTAAGAATGTCTCAGTTCCATCCAGGACACATCCTACAAACCTGCACCTCTGTGGAGTGTGGAAGGAAACCAGAGCACCCGGAGAAAACCCACGCAGGTCACGGGGAGGTCGTGCAAACACCACACAGAGGTGGGGATCGGTGGGGATCTGGCATTGTGAGGCACAGCTCTAATGTTGCACACGGGACGTGACGGACAACCCGATGTGTCCCCCCCCCACCATACTCGACCCCGAGAGAGAGAGATAGAGAGAGACGACTCACCTCCGGTGGTGACTGCACTCCACGCTGTAAGTGAACAGTCACAGGTTAATCTTCACAGGTTCAAACACAAGGTGGACGTAAGATGCAAGCCCACCAGCCCCGATGTAGATCATTTTTGTTTACCAAATATAAATGTAATAAATCATTTACTGAGATAATACGTACAATACAAAACACCAATCAACCCACCACCACAATTTAGAACAAATATTCTTAAATATCAAATATTCTGAATATTAAATTACTATTAAATAACACGGTGATGCAGGGGTAGAGTTGCTGCCTCACAGCGCCAGAGACCCGGGTTCGATCCTGACTACGGGTGCTGTCTGTACGGAGTTTGTACGTTCTCCCCGTGACCTGCGTGGGTTTTCTCCGGGTGCTCCGGTTTCCTCCCACACTCCAAAAACGTGCAGGTTTGTAGTTTAATTTGCTTCATTAAAATTGTAAATAGTCCCTAGAGTGTGTAGGATAGTGTTGGTGTACAGGGATCGCTGGTTGGTGCAGACTCGATGAGCCGAAGGGCCTGTTTCCGCACTGTATCTCTAAACTAAACTAAACTAAACTCACTGAAAATGATCAAATGGCATCAGTCATAGTTTCCAGAGAGCTGTCGTTGCGGAGATGCATAGATACATAGATACATAGAAAATAGGTGCAGGAGTAGGCCATTCGGCCCTTCGAGCCTGCACCGCCATTCAATATGATCATTGCTGATCATCCAACTCAGTATCCAGTACCTGCCTTCTCTCCGTACCCCCTGATTCCTTTAGCCACAAGGGCCACATCTAACTCCCTCTTAAAAATAGCCAATGAACTGGCCTCAACTACCTTCTGTGGCAGAGAATTCCAGAGATTCACCACTCTCTGTGTGAAAAAATGTTTTTCTCATCTCGGTCTTAAAGAATTCCCCCTTATCCTTAAACTGTGACCCCTTGTCCTGGACTTCCCCAACATCGTGAATAATCTTCCTGCATCTAGCCTGTCCAACCCCTTAAGAACTTTGTAAGTTTCTATAAGATCCCCCCTCAGAGATGAGAGCTCTCACTTCCTGAAACCCAGCAATGCATGGACAGGCAAATCAGGGTCAGAATAGGCCACTCGGCCCTTCTAGCCTGACTTGCCCCCTGATCCATCTATACCTACCTGCCATACTTTGTCCTGTCCTCCCACCCCCTTTTCAAGCGTTCTTTTCCAACTCCCCCCCCCCCCCCCCCCCCGCAATCAGTCTGAAGAATGGTCCCCGATCCGAAACGTCACCTGTTCCTTCTCCGCCAAAGATGCTGCCTGACCCGCTGAGTTACTCCAGCACTCTGTGCCCTTTTGTGCATTAACCAGCATCTGCAGTAGTTTGTTTCTACTGTTTATACAATGATAACCCTTTACTCTGTTATAGTGGACAATCGCCAAGAACGGACATAATTCCCCCCCATCTCCCCCCCCCCCCATCTACCCCCCCTCATCTCCACCCCCCCCCCCCCCCCATCCCATCCGTTATAACAAGGGTTCACTTTACTGACAAGTCTTTGGGTTATTTTACTTTAGAGAAACAGCGCTGAAACAGGCCCTTCGGCCCACCGAGCCCGCACTGACCAGCCACCCCAGCACACCAACACTATCCCACACACACTGGGGGCAATTTACAATTTTAGCAAAGCCAATTAACCTACAAACCCGCACATCTTTGGAGTGCGGGAGGAAACCGGAGCACCCGGAGAAAAAACCCACGCAGGTCACGGGGAGGTTGAGCAAACACCACACACAGAGGTGGGGGTCGATGCCGGGACTCTGTCGTGGTGAGGCAGTGGCCCTACACATTGCACACGGGACGTGACGGACAACCCGATGTGTCCCCCCCCCTCCCCCCCAATACTCGACCCCAAGAGAGAGAGACGGCTCACCTCCGGTGGTGACTGCACTCCACGCTGTAAGTGAACAGTCACAGGTTAATCTTCACAGGTTCAAGCACAAGGTGGACGTAAGATGCAAGCCCACCGGCCCCGATGTAGATCATTTTTGTTTACCAAATATAAATTTAATAAATCATTTACTGAGATAATACGTACAATACAAAACACCAATCAACCCACCACCACAATTTAGAACAAATATTCTTAAATATCAAATATTCTGAATATTAAATTACTATTAAATAACACGGTGGCACAGCGGTAGAGTTGCTGCCTCACCGCGCCAGAGACCCGGGTTCGATCCTGACTACGGGCGCTGTCTGTACGGAGTTTGTACGTTCTCCCCGTGACCTGCGTGGGTTTTCTCCGGGTGCTCCGGTTTCACGGTGGGTAGGTCTGCAGCTCCGTGACTGGAGCCCCCAGGTCGTTCCGGCTGGAGGCCGCTCCACGGTGCTCGGCACCAACGACAACGGAGACCCGACAGAGAAAAGGTCGGGTTCTCCTTACAGGGAAAAGATTTTAAAAGTCCCGCCCCCACACACATACCCAGGTAAAAAAAGCACTTTAAACTACATTTAAACGAAACAAAAAACTTAAAAAACAGACGGACTGCAGAGGCCGCTGCGACGTGAGTCACGCCGCCCACCCTTAATGATATGAAACAATAGACAATAGACAATAGGTGCAGGAGGAGGCCATTCGGCCCTTCAAGCCAGCACCGCCGTTCAATGTGATCATGGCTGATCATCCCCAATCAGTACCCCGTTCCTGCCTTCTCCCCATATCCCCTGACTCCGCTATCTTTAAGACCCCTATCTAGCTCTCTCTTGAAAGTATCCAGAGAACCTGCCTCCGCCACCCTCTGAGGCAGAGAATTCCACAGACTCACCACTCTCTGTGTGAAAAAGTGTTTCCTCGTCTCCGTTCTAAATGGCTTACTCCTTATTCTTAAACTGTGGCCCCTGGTTCTGGACTCCCCCAACATCGGGAACATGTTTCCTGCCTCTAGCGTGTCCAAACCCTTAATAATCTTACATGTTTCAATAAAATATCCTCTCATCCTTCTAAACTCCAGAGTGTACAAACTTTTGGAAGTTTGGGCATTTCTGGGTGTGGTTTTCACACCAGTGATCTCTACGGGACAACACATCTCCCCATTGCAAGGTGACCCGAGGAGCATGTGGGAATATTGAACCTAACTGAAAAAGTTCATAAGTGATAGGAGCAGAATTAGGCCATTCGGCCCGTCAAGCCTACTCTCCGATTCAATCATGGCTGATCTATCTCTCCCTCCTAACCCCATTCTCCTGCCTTCTCCCCATAACCCCTGACACCCGCACTAATCAAGAATCTATCAGGAGACTGAGGGCAGAAGTTGGGACATTACGATATGGTTGTACAAAGTGTTGGTGAGCCCGCACCGGACTATTGTGCTCAGTTTTACATACCCAGGTAAAAAAAGCACTTTAAACTACATTTAAACGAGACAAAAAACTTAAAAAACAGACGGACTACAGAGGCCGCTGCGATGTGAGTCACGCCGCCCACCCTTAATGATATGAAACAATAGACAATAGACAATAGGTGCAGGAGTTGGCCATTCATCCCTTCAAGCCAGCACCGCCGTTCAATGTGATCATGGCTGATCATCCCCAATCAGTACCCCGTTCCTGCCTTCTCCCCATATCCCCTGGGGCTATCTTCAAGAGCCCCATCTAGCTCCCTCATGAAAGTATCCAGAGAACCTGCCTCCACCGCCCTCTGAGGTAGAGAATTCCACAGATTCACAACTCTGTGTGAAAAAGTGTTTCCTCGTCTCCGTTCTAAATGGCTTACTCCTTATTCTTAAACTGTGGCCCCTGGTTCTGGACTCCCCCAACATCGGGAACATGTTTCCTGCCTCTAGCGTGTCCAAACCCTCAATAATCTTACATGTTTCAATAAGATTCCCTCTCATCCTTCTAAACCCCAGAGTGTACAAGCCCAGCCGCTCCATTCTCTCAGCATATGACAGTCCCGCCATCCCGGGAATTAACCTTGTAAACCTACGCTGCACTCCGTCAATCGCAAGAATGTCCTTCCTCAAATTTGGAGACCAAAACTGCACACAATAGACAAAAACGGTACACAATACTTTAGATATCAAACACTGGATATCATCTTTCAAATATCTCAGTTTAAAAATAAATGCCATTTTGGCACATGATGCTAACTGGCTCCTCTGGCCACCGATTACTCACTGTCCATCGATCTCCAGTTCACACTAGAATTATATTATCTCTCTTTCTCACCCACTCCCTACACGCTAGAGGTTGTCTACACAGGGCCAATTAACCTATGGACCCACATGTCTTTAGGGTGTAGAAGGAAACCAGAGCACCTGGAGGAAACCCACGTGGTCACTGGGAGAACCTGCAAAGTCCACATACAGACAGCACCTCAGGTCAGCATCGAACTTGCAAACCAGTTTCTGCAGTTCCTTGTGTCTGGAAAAGATCAGCCGGGTGAATATTCTCCTGCAGAGCCATATTTTATCGTTAGAATTTTTCACAAAGACGATCGAGCAATTATTAACGTTGAGCAGAGTAGACTTACCGAGGAGATGAAGCCAGTAAACGCACTTCATTCCAAAATCACTCCGTCCCTCTCAGTCTCTCTCCCCGTCCCACTCACTCAAAGTCTCTCAGGGTGCCAATCTCTCTCTGTCTCTCTCAGTCTCTCTGTCTCTCTCACTCCGTCCCTCTCAGTCTCTCCGTCTCTCTCCGTCTCTCTCCGTCTCTCTCCGTCTCTCTCAATCTCTCTCAATCTCTCTCAATCTCTCCAGTCTCCCCGTCTCTCTCAGTCTCCTCGTCTCCTCCGTCTCTCTCCGTCTCTCTCAGTCTCTCCGTCTCTCTCAGTCTCTCTCCGTCTCTCTCAGTCCCTCCAGTCTCCCCGTCTCTCTCAGTCTCTCCGTCTCTCCGTCTCTCTCCGTCTCTCTCAGTCTCTCTCCGTCTCTCTCAGTCCCTCCAGTCTCCCCGTCTCTCTCAGTCTCTCCGTCTCTCCGTCTCTCTCAGTCTCTCTCAATCTCCCCGTCTCTCTCAGTCTCCCCGTCTCTCTCCCAGCCTCTCTGAGTCTCCAGTCTGCACGATTGCTCTACATTCATGTGAAGTAATCTTGCCCGTCTTTGATGACCACATGATTGATGTCTGTCACATTGAGTTCAAATCTTTTTCCAGTCACATTCTGCCTACGTTTGCATTTCTGTCAGTGAAATTGAGAACTAAGAAAGAGGAACGAGTTGCTCATTCCTTTAAATAGTTCCAGTGGTTCCATTTCTTCTTAAACGCATTCTTTGCAATCAAAGTGTAACCATATAACCATATAACAATTACAGCACGGAAACAGGCCATCTCGGCCCTACAAGTCCGTGCAGAACAAATTTTTTTTCCCCTTAGTCCCACCTGCCTGCTCTCATACCATAACCCTCCATTCCCTTCTCATCCATATGCCTATCCAATTTATTTTTAAATGATACCAATGAACCTGCCTCCACCACTTCCACTGGAAGCTCATTCCACACCGCTACCACTCTCTGAGTAAAGAAGTTCCCCCTCATATTACCCCCTAAACTTCTGTCCCTTAATTCTGAAGTCATGTCCTCTTGTTTGAATCTTCCCTATTCTCAAAGGGAAAAGCTTGTCCACATCAACTCTGTCTATCCCTCTCATCATTTTAAAGACCTCTATCAAGTCCCCCCTTAACCTTCTGCGCTCCAGAGAATAAAGACCTAACTTATTCAACCTATCTCTGTAACTTAGTTGTTGAAACCCAGGCAACATTCTAGTAAATCTCCTCTGTACTCTCTCTATTTTGTTGACATCCTTCCTATAATTGGGCAACCAAAAATGTACACCATACTCCAGATTTGGTCTCACCAATGCCTTGTACAATTTTAACATTACATCCCAGCTTCTATACTCAATGCTCTGATTTATAAAGGCTAGCATACCAAAAGCTTTCTTTACCACCCTATCTATATGAGATTCCACCTTCAAGGAACTATGCACGGTTATACCCAGATCCCTCTGTTCAACTGTATTCTTCAATTCCCTACCATTTACCATGTACGTCCTATTTTGATTTGTCCTGCCAAGGTGTAGCACCTCACATTTATCAGCATTAAACTCCATCTGCCATCTTTCAGCCCATTTTTCCAAATGGCCTAAATCACTCTGTAGACTTTGGAAATCCTCTTCATTATCCACAACACCCCCTATCTTAGTATCATCTGCATACTTACTAATCCAATTTGCCACACCTTCATCCAGATCATTGATGTACATGACAAACAACAAAGGACCCAACACAGATCCCTGAGGCACCCCACTAGTCACCTGCCTCCAACCCGATAAACAGCCATCCACCATTACCCTCTGGCTTCTCCCATTCAGCCACTGTTGAATCCATCTTGCTATTCCTGCGTTTATACCCAACAGTTGAACCTTCTTAACCAACCTTCCATGAGGAACCTTGTCAAAGGCCTTACGAAAGTCCATATAGACAACATCCACTGCCTTACCCTCATCAATTTCCCTAGTAACCTCTTCAAAAAATTCAAGAAGATTAGTCAAACATGACCTTCCAGGCACAAATCCATGTTGACTGTTCCTAATCAGACCCTGTTTATCTAGATGCTTATATATATATTATCTCTAAGTATCTTTTTCCATTAATTTGCCCACCACTGAAGTCAAACTAACAGGTCTATAATTGCTAGGTTTACTCTTAGAACTATTTTTAAAACAATGGAACAACATGTGCAGTACGCCAATCCTCGGGGACTATTCCCGTTTCTAATGACATTTGAAATATTTCTGTCATAGCCCCGGCTATTTCTACACTAACTTCCCTCAATGTCCTAGGGAATATCCTGTCAGGACCTGGAGACTTATCCACTTTTATATTTTTCAAAAGTGTCAGTACTTCTTTTACTTTGAACCTCATAGTATCCATAGCTACTCTACTAGTTTCCCTTACCTCACATAATTCAATATCCTTCTCCTTGGTGAATACCGAAGAAAAAAACATTATTCAATATCTCCCCCATCTCTTTTGGCTCTGCAGATAACTGTCCACTCTGTCTCTCCAATGGACCAATTTTATCCCTCGTTATCCTTTTGCTATTAATATAGCTGTAGAAACCCTTTGGATTTACTTTCACCTTACTTGCCAAAGCAACCTCATATCTTCTTTTAGCTTTTCTAATTTATTTCTTAAGATTCTTTTTACATTCCTTATACTCCTCAAGCACCTCATTTACTTCATGCTGCCTATAATTATTGTAGAACTCCCTCTTTTTCCGAACAAGATGTCCAATTTCCCTTGAAAACCAGGGCTCTTTCCAATTTTTACTGTTTCCTTTCAACCGAACAGGAACATAAAGATTCTGTACTCTTAAAATTTCCCCTTTAAATGTCCTCCATTTCTCTTCTACATCTTTCCCATAAAACAAAATGTCCCAGTTCACTCCTTTTAAATCATCTGGCATCTCATCAAAGTTAGCCTTTCTCCAATCAAAAATCTCAACCCTAGGTCCAGTTCTGACCCTCTCCATAATTATATTGAAACTAATGGTATTGTGATCACTGGACCCGAAGTGCTCCCCAACGCATACCTCCGCCACCTGTCCCGTCTCATTTCCTAACAGGAGGTCCAGCACTGCCCCTCCTCTAGTAGGTACCTCTATGTATTGCTGCAAAAAACTATCCTGCACACATTTTACAAACTCCAACCCATCCAGCCCATTTACAGAATGTGTTTCCCAGTCTATGTGTGGAAAGTTGAAATCTCCCACAATCACTACCTTGTGCTTACTACTAATATCTGCTATCTCCTTACATATTTGCTCTTCCAATTCTCGTTCCCCATTTGGCGGTCTATAATACACCCCTATAAGTGTTGCTACACCTTTCCCACTTCTCAATTCCACCCAAATAGCCTCCCTAGATGAGCCCTCCAATCTATCCTGCCAAAGCACTGCTGTAATATCTTCCCTGACTAGCAATGCAACACCTCCACCTCTTGCCCCTCCAATTCTATCACACCTGAAGCAACGAAATCCTGGAATATTTAGTTTCCAATCACAGCCCTCCTGCAACCAAAGTTTGTAGCAAAAAAACCCCCAGAGTCAGTCAGATTATTTTAGTTTTTATTTTAGAGATACAACGTGGAAACGGGCCCTTTGGCCCACCTAGCCGACCAGCGATCCCTGCATATTAATTTCTATCCTACAGAAGCCAATTAACCTATAAACCTGACCATTCGGCCCATCAAGTCTACTCCGCCATTCAATCATGGCTGTTCTATCTTTCCCTCTCAAACCCATTCTCCTGCCTTCTCCCCATAAATCCTTGACATCCGTACATACCTCATATATACGGGAGATAGACACAGGGAGCTGGAGTAACTCAGCGGGTCAGGCAGCATCTCTGGAGACTATGGATAGCTTACCAACCTGGTGTCAAAGGTCCCAACCTGATACATCATCCATCCATGTGTCCATCACACTAGTTCTATGTTTAGTTTAGGGATACAGTGGGGAACCAGGCCCTTCGGCCCACCGAGTCCATGCCGACCCATTCACACCAGTGCAATGTTATCACACTTTCTCATCCACTCCCGACACACAAAGGGGGGGGGTAATTTACAGGGGGACAATTAAACTACAAGCCTGTACGTCTTTGGGATGTGGGAGGAAACCGGAGCACCAGGAGAAACCCACGTGGTCACAGGGACAACGTACAAAATCCATCCAGACAGCACCCGAGGTCAAGATTGAACCCGGGTCTCTGGTACTGTGTGGAACAACTCTACAACTGTGCCACCGTGCCACCCTATAGTTGTGACGTTCCACATGGTAGGCTGCTCCGGAAGGTTAGATCGCATGGGATCCAAGGAGAGATAGCTGAATGGATAGCAAATTGGCTCCATGGTAGGAAGCAGAGGGTGATGGTGGAAGGTTGCTTCTCGGACTTGATGCCTGCGACTAGCGGTGTGTCTCAGGGTTCACTGCTGGGCCCGTTACTGTTTGTCATCTACATCAATGATTTGGATGAGAACATACAGGGCAAGATTAGCAAGTTTGCTGATGATACAACAGTGGGTGGTTTTGAAGATGGTTGTGAACGATTGCGGCAGGATCAGGATCGATTGGCCAGGTGGGCGGAGAAATGGTTGATGGAATTTAATACAGAGAAGAGTGAGGTGTTGCATTTTGGGACATCGAACAAGGGCAGGACCTACACAGTAAATGGTAGGCCTCTGGGGAGTTGTAGAGCAGAGGGATCTAGGGGTACAGGTGCATAGTTCCTTGAAGGTCGAGTCGCAGGTAGATAAGGTGGTCAAAAAGGCTTTTGGCACTTTGGCCTTCATCAGTCAGAGTATTGAGTATAGAACTTGGGAGGTCATGTTGCAGTTGTCTAAGACGTTGGTGAGACCGCATTTAGAATATTGGGTTCAGTTCTGGGCACCATGTTACAGGAAAGATATTGTCAAGCTGGAAAGGGTTCAGAGAAGATTTACGAGGATGTTGTCAGGATTAGAGTCAAGTCAAGTCAAGTCACATTTATTTATATAGCACATTTAAAAAACAACTCTCGTTGGCCAAAGTGCTTTACATTTGTTATAAGAATAACACAACAAAACAGACTACATACATATATACATGTAGCCCTCACTCAGAGGACGTCAGGAAAGGCTTGGGAGTATAGATAAGTCTTTAGTCTTGACTTAAAAGAGTCGATGGAGGGGGCAGTTCTGATGGGAAGGGGGATGCTGCTGTTCCACAGTCTAGGAGCTGCAACCACAAAGGCACGGTCGCCCCTGAGCTTATGCCTAGACCGCGGGATATTCAGCAGCCCCAAGTCGGCCGATCTGAGGGCCCTGGAGGTGGAGTGGTGGGTGAGAAGACTTTTTATGTAGGTTGGGGCAAGCCCATTGAGGGCTTTGTAGACATGGAGGAGGATCTTGAAGTTTATACGGAACCGCACAGGGAGCCAGTGGAGAGAGGCCAGGATCGGGGTGATGTGGTCCCTTTTTCGGGTGCCCGTCAGGAGTCTCGCTGCGGCGTTCTGGACCAGTTGCAGGCGGGACAGGGAAGATTGGCTGATGCCAGTGTAAAGGGAGTTGCAGTAATCTAGGTGGGAGGAGATGAATGTGTGGATGATCTTTTCCAGGTCATCAAAATCTTTTTATTTTAGCTATCGTCCGAAGCTGAAAGAAGCTAGCTTTTACCACGGCAAGAGGGTGTGAGCTATAGGGAGAGGTTGAATAGGCTGTGACTATTCCTTGGAGCGCAGGAAGGTGAGGGGTGATCTTATAGACGTGTATAAGTTCACGAGAGGAATAGATTGGGTAGATGCACAGAATCTCTTGCCCAGAGTAGGTGAATCGAGGACCAGAGGACATGGGTTCAAGGTGAAGGGGAAAAGATTTAATAGGAATCTGAGGGGTAACATTTTCACACAAAGGGTGGTGGGTGTATGGAACAAGCTGCCGGAGGAGGTAGTTGAGGCTGGGACTATCGCAACATTTAAGCAAAAGTTAGACGGGTACATGGATAGGACAGGTTTGGCGGGATATGGGCCAAACGTGGGCAGGTGGGACTAGTGTAGCTGGGGCATGTTGGCCGGTGTGGGCAAGTTGGGCTGAAGGGCCTGTGTCCACACTGTATCACTGACTATAACTATATATAGAAGCCAAGTATCCTACAAATCTACACATATTTGGAGTGTGGGAGGAAACCGAAGAACTGGGAGAAAACCTATGCAGGTCACGGGGAGAACGTGCAAACTCCGTACAGACAGCACCCATAGTCAGGATGGATCCCGGGTCTCTGGCGCTGTGAGGCAGCAACTCTACCGCTGCGCCACCGTGCCGACACACGTGTGTTGAGTTCTAGGTTCTATTTTTGACACTGTTTGTCCGTGTGTTTATGACACAAAGTCGCCGGCTTTCGGGAAGTGGAACTAAACATTGACCTCACTGTCAGCTCACCGCAAACGATGACCGAGGCCGCTTGCTATTTCCCGGACAGTCTGCGGTCAGTCCCAGTGTTGAGGCTATTCTTGGTGTTGGGGGGAGATTGCTCCAGAAACGCTGAGAGGCCACAATGCCTGGTGCTTCTCGACATCCATGCCAGCCGTGTGAGAGAGAGAGAGAGAGAGGGGAGAGAGAGAGATAGAGGGAGAGAGAGAGGGAGAGAGAGAGAGAGAGAGAGAGAGAGACAGAGAGAGAGAGAGAGAGATAGAGGGGGGGAGAGAGAAAGAGAGGGGAGGAGAGAGATAGAGGGAGAGAGAGAGGGAGAGACAGAGAGAGAGACACACAGAGAGAGAGAAAGAGAGGGGGAGAGAGATAGAGGGAGAAGAGAGAGACACACTGAGAGAGATGCAGAGAGAGGGAGAAGAGAGATAGAGGGAGAGAGGAGAGAGAGACACAGAGAGCGAGAGAGAGAGAGGGGGGGGGAGAGATAGAGAGAGAAAGAGAGGGGGGAGAGAGATAGAGGGAGAGAGAGAGAGACAGAGAGAGAGAGAGAGAGAGAGAGAGAGAGAGAGAGATAGAGAGAGAGAGAGAGAGAGAGGGAGAGAGAGAGAGAGAGAGAGAGAGAGAGAGAGAGAGAGAGAGAGAGAGAGAGACACAGACACAGAGAGGGGGAAGAGAGATAGAGGGAGACGAGAGAGGGAGAGAGAGAGAGAGAGAGAGAGGGGGGGAGAGGGAGAGAGGAGAAGAGAGAGAGAGACAGAGAGAGGGGAAGAGAGATAGAGGGAGAGAGACAAGAGAGGGAGAGAGAGTGCTCAGCTCTGGTGCTCTGGGTCTGGTCCTCGCCCCTGGTGTGATCACATGGAGGTGGCGATCAGTGGTGATCTCAGGGTCACCGCGGGGAGAGACTCGTGAGAGGGAGACTTCCCGCCTGGTTCTCTACGGGTTCATGAGTGGAGTCAACGTGTCCAACACCTGAAGATCCATGTCCCCGTTGTACCACCGCTGGTATCCCCCAGTCCACAGACTTTAGAGAACTCCCACAAGCTTCACAACCCTGGACGTCCAAACTTGTCCTGTTCATAAGTGATTGGAGCAGAATTAGGCCATTCAGCCCATCAAGTCTACTCCGCCATTCAATCATGGCTGATCTATCTCTCCCTCCTAACCCCATTTTCCTGCCTTCTCCCCATAACCCCTGACACCCGTACTAAAGATAGAGACAGAGAGAGAGAGTTCCCCTTCTCCTAGCCACTAGGCAACGCCATTTCTGCGGTGGTACAGCGGTAGAGTCGCTGCCTTACAGCGCCAGGGACCGGGTTCAATCCTGACTACAGATGCTGTCTGTGTGGAGTTTGCACGTTCTCCCCGTGCCCTGCGCCGGTTTTCTCCGGGTGCTCCGGTCTCCCACACTCCAAAGACGTGCAGGTTTGTAGGTTAATAGTCTTGGTATAGATGTAGATTGTCCCTAGGTTAGTGTTAGTGTGCGGAGATCGCTGGACGGCGCGGACTCGGTGGGCCGAAGGGCCTGTTTCCGCGCGGTATATCTACACCAAACTGAACTAAACGGACAGTGGCTTCACTCCGGATGCGTGAGTGGTACTGAGTGAGTGATGTTCACAGCCTCACTCACACACACAGCCACAACCACTGAGCCAGTCCTTTGTGGTTTCTTTTGTAAACCAGCATCTGCAGTTCCTCATTTCTACACTGATGTTTGTTGCTCAATATTAAAATTCCATCAGCAATAACCATCATCCAGAATCCATAACCCCCCCACTGATAGTTTGGGTGAAGATACGTTAATATCTTAATACCATAGATATGAAGTTTCAGTAATTAATATCTATGGGCCAGTATAAATGTAGCTACAGAATGGTCTGTAGTGTTACTGACGCAGTGATAAACTGCAGCTCTGTACGAAAGGATTAACAACAGCATCGACCTTGTGTGTAGTTGTGGTCACCCACATTACAGGAAGGATGTTTAGTTTGGAGATCCAGCGCGGAAACTGGCCCTTCGACCCACCGAGTCTGCACCGACCAGCGATCCCCGCACACTAACACACAGTAGGGACAATGTTTACATTTGCCAAGCCGATTAACCTACAAACCTGCACGTCTTTGGAGTGTGGGAGGAAACATAGAAACATAGAAATTAGGTGCAGGAGTAGGCCATTCGGCCCTTCGAGCCTGCGCCGCCATTCAATATGATCATGGCTGATCATCCAACTCAGTATCCTGTACCTGCCTTCTCTCCATGCCCTCTGATCCCCTTAGCCACAAGGGCCACATCTAACTCCCTCTTAAATATAGCCAATGAACTGGCCTCGACTACCCTCTGCGGCAGAGAGTTCCAGAGATTCACCACTCTCAGTGTGAAAAAGGTTCTTCTCATCTCGGTTTTAAAGGATTTCCCCCTTATCCTTAAGCTGTGACCCCTTGTCCTGGACTTCCCTAACATCGGGAACAATCTTCCTGCATCTAGCCTGTCCAACCCCTTAAGAATTTTGTAAGTTTCTATAAGATCCCCTCTCAATCTCCTAAATTCTAGAGAGTATAAACCGAGTCTATCCAGTCTTTCTTCATAAGACAGTCCTGACATCCCAGGAATCAGTCTGGTGAACCTTCTCTGCACTCCCTCTATGGCAATAATGTCCTTCCTCAGATTTGGAGACCAAAACTGGACGCAATACTCCAGGTGTGGTCTCACCAAGACCCTGTACAACTGCAGTAGAACCTCCCTGCTCCTAGACTCAAATCCTTTTGCAATGAAAGCCAACATACCATTCGCTTTCTTTACTGCCTGCTGCAGCAAGGAAGCCGTAGATCTCGGAGAAAACCCACGCAGGTCACGGGGAGAACGTGCAAACTCCGTACAGACAGCACCCGTAATCGGGATCAAACCCAGGTCTCTTGAATATTAATGATATGGACGAGGAGATTAAAGGATGTGTGACAAAGTTTGCAGATGATACGAAAATAGGTGGAGGGGCTGGTAGTGTAGAGAAAGCAGGGACTCTGCAGAAGGACTTGGACAGGTTGGGAGACTGGACAGATGGAATATAGTGGAGCAAAGTGTGGAGTCATGCATTTTGGTCGTAGGAATAAAGGCGGAGACTATTTTCTAAGTGGGGAGAGAATCCAGAAATCGGAGGTGCAAAGGGACTTGGGATTGCTGGTGCAGGAACCCCAAAATGTTAATCTGCAGGTCGAATCTGTAGTAAAGAAAGCAAACTCATGTATTTCAAGAGGGCTTGTATACAAAAACGGGGATGTAATGTTGAGGCTCTATAAGGTACTGGTATGGCCGCACTTGGAATTTTGTGAGCAATTTTGGGCCCCATATCTGAGGAAGGATGTGCTGGCTCTGGAGAAGATCAGAATCAGAATCAGAATCAGAATCAGAATCAGAATCAGGATCAGGATCAGAATCAGGATCAGAATCAGAATCAGGATCAGGATCAGAATCAGGATCAGAATCAGAATGCTTTATTGTCATTGCATGTGTCACATACAACGAGATTACGGTGTCTCTCCATTTAAAAGAACTTCAAACATTCACATACTCATACTTTTTATACTCCCCCCCTCCCCAAACCCACCCATGGATTCACATTTACATAAATTAACTCCCACCCCCCCCCCCCCCCCCCCCCCCCCCCCCCCCCCCCCTCCTTCCCCCATAACCCCATAACTCCCGAGACAGAGTTCAGTTCCAAGATTGCTGATGGGTAAAAGCTGTTCTTGAGTCTGGCAGTGACTTTAGCGACCTGTACCTGTTTCCTGAGGGCAGCAGTGTGAAAAGGTGGTGACAAGGATGTGTAATGTCTTTCACGATATTCCAGGTCCTGCTGCGGCATCTGGAGTGGTAAATGTCCTCCAGAGGGGGCAGGGGGAGTCCAATGATACCCTGGGCAGTTTTTATCACCCTCTGGAGAGCTGCCATGTCAGCTGCTGAACAGTTCCCAAACCAGGCAGTTATGCAGTAAGTCAGTATGCTTTCTACCGAACAGCGGTAGACAAGACTCCAGCAGTTTAGCAGACAGATGGTCCTTCCTCAGTGTTCTGAGGACGTAACGTCTCTGTTGTGCCTTTTTTACAACTACAGCAGAGTTCACAGACCATTTAAGATCCTCACTGATGTTGATCCCCAGAAATTTAAAACTAGGCACCCGCTCCACCTCCTCGCCCCCTATCTCCAGTGGCCTGAGCTCCGCTCAGAGGAGGTTTACAAGAATGATCCCAGGAATGAGTGGGTTAACCTATGATGAGTGTTTGTCGGCACTGGGCCTGTACTCGCTGGAGTTTAGAAGAATGCGGGGGGACCTCATTGAAATGTACAGAATAGTGAAAGGCCCGGATACAGTGGATGTGGAGAGGATGTTTCCACTAGTGGGAGAGTCTAGGACTAGAGGACATAGCCTCAGAATTAGAGGACCCGCTGAGTATCATGTACAGGAAGGAACTGCAGATGCTGGTTTACACCAAAGATAGACACAAAATGCTGGAGTAACTCAGCGGGACAAGCAGCATCTCTGGAGAGAAGGAATGGGTGATGTTTTAGGTCGAAACTCTTCTTCAGACTGAGAGTCAGGGGAGAGGGAGACTAGAGGAATGAAAAGATACAAAGAACAAATTGGAGCCAGCACCGATGGCCAAGGGAAGGTGGAGCCCACAATGGTCCATTGTTGGCGGTGGAAGAGGTGATTACGAAGGGATACGAACAGTGAAACTAGCAGGATGACTAGGGTGGGGGAGGGACAGAGAGAGGGAGGGCAAAGGTTACTTGAAGTTAGAGAAATCTAGATTCATACTGCTGGGGTGCAAGCTGCCCAAGCAAAATATGAAGTGTTGGTCCCCCAATTTGCATTTGGCCTCACTCTGACTACAGACCCTCGAGTCCTAGCAACATCCTTGTAAATCTCTTCTCAGCCCTTTCTAGCTGAACAACATAGTATGAAAGGCTTGGATAGAGTGGATGTGGAGAGGATGTTTCCACTAGTGGGAGAGTCCAAGACCAGAGGGCACAGCCTCAGAATAAAAGCACAAACCTTTAGGAAGGAGATGAGGAGGAATTTCTTTAGTCAAGAGAGTGGAGAATCTGTGGGATTCATTGCCACAGACGGCTGTGGAGGCCAAGTCAATGGATATATTTAAAACAGATAGATAGATTCTTGATTAGTACGGGTGTCAGTTATGGGGAGAAGGCAGGAGAATGGGGTTGGGAGGGAGAGATATATGAGCTATGATTGAATGGCAGAGTAGACTTGATGGGCCGAATGGCCTAATTCTGCTCCTATCATATTCATACTTTATTAGCCAAGTATGTTTTGCAACATACGAGGAATTTCATTTGCCATACAGTCATATCAATAAAAAGCAACAGAACACACAAAATACATTTTAACATAAACATCCACCACAGTGACCCCTCCACATTCCTCACTGTGATGGAAGGCGAAAAAAATTTCAATCTCTTCCCTTCTTTGTTCTCCCGCGGTCGGGAGCCTCGAGCCTTACGCTGACGGGACGATCTTGGCTCTCGTAGCCGGCGGTCAGGCCCACCTTGTCGGGGCGATCAAACTCCCACATCGGGGGGGAATCTCAGCTCCCCCGCGCCGGGCGAACTGACCCTGGGTCAGGGCTGATCGAAACCTTCACTAATGATCCTATGATTTTCGGTCTATCTTCAGTGTAAACCGGGATCTCCAGTTCCTTCCTACACGCCCCTGCTCTATTCACTCTTTACCCAAGACCTTGCAGCCGGACTCAGTTCCAACGTCATCTTTAAATTCGCTGACGACACCACTATTGATGGACAAATTGCAGGTAATTCCCTGAGTCAGAGTACAGGACGGAGATCGATGGACTAAACTTGCTTTAGGGTGAAAAGAGAGCCGAGAAGATTTACGAGGATGTCACCGAGTCATAGAGTGATACAGTGTGGAAACAGGCCCTTTGGCCCAACTTGCCCACACCGGCCAACATGTCCCACCCACACTTGTCCCACCTGCTCGCGCTTGGTCCATATCCCTCCAAACCTGTCCTATCCATGTACCTGTCTAACTGTTTCTTAAACACTGGGATAGTCCCAGCCTCAACTACCTCCTCTGTCAGCTCGTTCCATACACCCACCACCCTCTGTGTGAAAAAGTTACCCCTCAGATTCCTATTAATTCTTTTCCCCTTCACCTTAAACCCATGTCCTCTGGTCCCTGATTCCCCTACTCTGGGCAAGAGACTGTGCATCTACCCGATCTATTCCTCTCATGATTTTATTCACCTCTATAAGATCTTCCTGTGCTCCAAGGAATAGAGACCCAGTCTACTCAACCTCTCCCTATAGCTCAGTTGCCAGGACTCGAGGGTCTGAGCTACGTGGAGAGGTTGAGCAGGCTGGGAATCTATTCCTTGGAGCGCAGGAGGATGAGCGGTGATCTTATAGAGGTGTATAAAATCATGAGGGGATGGGATCAGGTGAAGACCCTTCTTCAGACCGAGAGGCAGGGGAGAGGGAAACGAGAGATATAGACGGTGATGTAGAGAGATATTGATCAAATGAATGAAAGATTTGCCAAAAAAGTAACCATGATAAAGGAAACAAGCCATTATTGCAGAGACACTGCCTGTCCCACTGGTTGACTCCAACGTTTTGTGTCTATCTTCGGTTTACACCAGCATCTGCAGTTCCTTACTACACGTTCCCAGTTTCAGTTTAGTTTAGTGTCACGTGTACCGAGGTACAGTGAAAAGCTTTTGTTACGTTGCTATCCAGTCAGTGGAAAGACAAGACGTGATTACAATTGAGCAAGTTAAAGTGTAGTGGGTGGAACAAACTGCCAGAGGAGATACAGTGGTTAAGGCAGATACAGTAACAACATTTAGAAATATAGAAAGTAGATGCAGGGCGAGGCCATTCGGCCCTTTGAGCCAGCACTGCCATTCATTGTGATCATGGCTGATCATCCACAATCAGTAACCCGTGCCTGCCTTCTCCCCATAATCCCTTGATTCCGTTCGCCCCCACCTGCATGGTTGGGAAAGGTTCAGAGGTCGAAGCAAGGAATTCAGGGCCTGTCCCACATAGGCGTCATTTATGCGACAGGCCGGGAGTGACTGACACACGACAGTCGCATGAAAATAGCAGTACGACAGTCGGGCGCCAAGTGTTCTTGCGGGCCCTGCTTCTTTCGGGAGCCATTTGCGATGTCGTTCGTACTTAGTCCGATCTCCGTGGCAAGGATCTTCCAAGTGAAAAAATTTCAAAACTCGGCGCGGGTGGTCACGTGGTACGGCGCTCAAATGAAGCGCTGATAGTATACGGGCAGCGCATGGTCACGGTGCACGGTGAAGCATAATAAATTAGCATAGGCAATGTTTGTGCGTCAGCGTGCGTAACCATGCGTCGCCATGCGCTACACGTACGTCATCAGTACGTCAGCGTGCGCAAGGGATACGTCATGTAGGTGGGGCGCGAGGATTTTGAGCACTGCAAAATCCTGGGGCGCCGCGCGTCACTGTATACGCCACTAACGCCTCACCACGCGCACATCACCACGTGGCATGAGCGCATCACCACGCGCCAACCAATTTTTAGGATGACGTAAATGATGCGCAAATGACGCCCAAGTGGGACAGGCCCTCTACAGGTAGAAGGACCAGAAACGTCACCCATTCCTTCTCTCCACAGATGCTGCCTGTCCCGCCGAGTTACTCCAGCATTTTGTGTCTATCTTCAGTGTAAACCAGCGTCTGCAGTTCCTTCCCACACAAGGAATTACAGGTACTGGTTGTACAAATAAAAAGACTGTAAGTGCTGGAGTAACTCAATGGGTCAGGCAGCATCTCTGGAGAACAAGGATTGGTGATTCTGATCTCATCACCATGGTGACAAAACCAAGAGGTGATGGGAATTTAGTTTAGTTAGTTTAGCTCAGAAAACCGCATGGATCAGTGGTCCCCGTACACTAGAACTATCTTGATAGTTCCATTACTGCATCAGAGTCTACAGTGTCAGTGGGATTCTAGAGTGAAATCCATGCAGATGCCCTCACAGGAAGGAAGGTCCATCAGGGCCAAGCATGGGGCAGTGGAGGAAGGAACTGCAGATTCAGATTCAGATTCAATTTTAATTGTCATTGTCAGTGTACAGTACAGAGACAACGAAATGCATTTAGCATCTCCCTGGAAGAGCGACATAGCAAACGATTTGAATAAATAATAATAAGTGTCCGGGGGGGGGGGGGTGGTGATTGGCAGTCACCGAGGTACGTTGTTGAGTAGAGTGACAGCCGCTGGAAAGAAGCTGTTCCTCGACCTGCTGGTTCGGCAACGGAGAGACCTGTAGCGCCTCCCGGATGGTAGGAGGGTAAACAGTCCATGGTTGGGGTGAGAGCAGTCCTTGGCGATGCTGAGCGCCCTCCGCAGACAGCGCTTGCTTTGGACAGACTCAATGGAGGGGAGCGAGGAACCGGTGATGCGTTGGGCAATTTTCACCACCCTCTGCAATGCCTTCCGGTCGGAGACAGAGCAGTTGCCATACCATACTGTGATGCAGTTGGTAAGGATGCTCTCGATGGTGCAGTGGTAGAAGTTCACCAGGATCTGAGGAGACAGATGGACCTTCTTCAGTCTCCTCAGGAAGAAGAGACGCTGGTGAGCCTTCTTGATCAAAGTAGAGGTATTGTGGGTCCAAGAGAGGTCATCGGAGATGTTGGCTCCCAGGAACCTGAAGCTAGAAACACGTTCCACCTCCGTCCCGTTAATGTGGATGGGGGTGTGCGTGCCGCCTCTGGACTTCCTGAAGTCTACAATGAGCTCCTTGGTCTTCTTGGAGTTAAGGGCCAGGTTGTTGTCAGCGCACCATGCTGCTAAGTGCTGGACCTCCTCCCTGTAGGCCAGCTCATCGTTGTTGCTGATGAGGCCAATCACCGTTGTATCATCTGCATACTTGATGATGGTGTTAGTACCATGTACAGGTGTGCAGTCATAGGTGAAGAGGGAGTAGAGGAGGGGGCTCAGCACACAGCCCTGTGGAACGCCGGTGTTCAGGGTGAGGGTTGAAGAGGTGTGCTTGTCTAACCTAACAGACTGGGGTCTGTTGGTTAGAAAGTCCAGTATCCAGTATCCAGATGCTGGTTTACACCTAAGATAGACACAAAATGCTGGAGTAACTCAGCGGGACAGGCAGCATCTCTGCAGAGAAGGAATGGGTGATCTTTGGGGTCGAGTCCAAAGAAGAAACGCTACCCATTCCTTCTCACCAGAGATGCTGCCTGTCCCGCTGAGTTGCTCCAGCATTGGTAGCATTAATGTGACCAAGCCACTTCTTCAGACTCACTTCTCTTTTCTTCGTAAATCAGATTAGGATCACACTTCTGCTCAGCTTATCTGTGTTGAATATCCTCTGGTCATTTCCCCTGCACAACTAGAGCCAGGGTAAGAATCTTGCTGTATTGAACTTCACTCACCCCCCTGCAGGAACTATACAACAGGAGGTGCAACTCCAGAGCAAATAAAATCATGGGAGCCCTTCCACCCCTGCAACGGACTGTTCCAGCTGCTACGGTCAGGCAAACGCCTCCGTTGCCATGCGGTGAGAACGGAGAGGTTGAGAAGGAGTTTCTTCCCAGAGGCAATTCGGACTGTAAACGCTTATCTCACCAGAGACTAACTCTACTGAACGTTTTTCCTTCCATTATTTATTATGTAAAAGAATATGTGTGTTATGATTGTGTTTATAATTTGTTTGGTTGTTTTGTTGTTTGTCTTTTGCACAAAAGTCCGCGAGCATTGCCACTTTCATTTCACTGCACATCTCGTATGTGTATGTGACAAATAAACTTGACTTGACGACTTGTGCTCCCCTGTTTTGGGACCCGAGGGCATCTCAAACAACGTCCGTCATCCCCTGATGCCTTGACTCCACCCAGACCGACTCTACCCCTTGTGTGGGAAGGAACTGCAGATGCTGGCTTATACCGAAGGTAGACACATATCAGCTGGAACCCTACTTCAGTCTGAAGAGGGCTCCGGTCCTGAAACGTCACCTGTTCCTTCTCTCCAGAGGTGCTGCCGGACCCGCTGAGTTACATGAGAGCAACATGACTCTCTGTTGCTCTCATGTTCCCTCGGGATTGGATATAATTGGAGATATTGGCGGCACAGTGGCTCAACGTAGAGTTGCTACCTCACAGCGCCAGAGACCTGGGTTCGATCCTGACTCAGGATGCTGTCTGTATGGAGTTTGCACGATCGCCCTATGACCGCGTAGGTTTTCTCCATGTGCTCCAGTTTCTAAAGACGTTCAGGGTTGTAGGTTAATTGACTTCTGTAAATTACCCAAGCGTGTAGGATAGAATTAGTGCACAAGTTGGTCGATGGTCGGTGTGGACTAGATGGGCCGAAGGGTCTGTTTCCACGCTGTATCTGCAAACTAAACTAGTATGCGGGGATCGCTGGTCAGCATGGACTCAGTGGGCCGAAGGGCCTGTTTCCACTCTGTATCTCTGAATGTAACTAAACAAAACTAAAATAACTCTATTCCACTCCAGTTCTGCAGATGTAGAGGTGGCTCAAGGCTGACATGAGACTTGAAGCACATGATTTCTGCTTTCCAGTTCAACAAACCTGTATGTCAGCTCCTACCTATTGGAGTGTTGTTTGTAGAGCATCACCATTTCCTTTATCGCTTGATGCATTAGTCAGATTAACGTTCTCGCCCACTTCTGCTTTGCTAGCAAGACCTGAACGAATCTCCAACCATTCCACAGCAGAGCAGCCTTGCTCTAGAGATATCGTCCCATCACACTATGTGCCGCTTCTCGATCATTCTAGAAGCATCTAGAAGCTGCACTCCCACCCCACCGCAGAAGTAACGAGAAGACGTCGTCGTCGGAAGCTTCTGGAAGCTGAAAGCACCCGTCGCCTCTTTCGTTGGAGTGTGTCCCATCCATAAAGCTTCAAGTTGTTATCACTGAGGTAACTCGCTCAATAAGTGACAATGTTTTGTTCGACCGGTGATGTTGAAGTTCTTGATCTGACCACAGTTAAAAACTAAATTCCAGCATAAACCCAGAGCACTAACATGGGCAGAAGCTGCACAGTGAACGGTAGGGCTCTGGGGAGGGTGTCGAGCAGGGGGGACTGGTAGTACAGGTAGACACAAAATGCTGGAGTAACTCAGCGGGACAGACAGCATCTCGAGAGACGGATGGGTGACGTTTCAGGTCGAGACCCGTCTTCAGACTGTTTGACAGGCGTGCTACTGGTACATAGTTCCTTGAAAGTGGCGTCACAATAAATAGGGTGGTCAAAAAGCCTTTTGGTTCAATGGCCTTTGTCCATCAGGGCATTGAGCATGGAAGTTGGGAGGTCGTGTTGCAGTTGTACAAGACATTGGTGAGGCCGCATTTAGAATGCTGTGTTCAGTTCTGGGCACCGTGTTACAGGAACGATGCTGTCAAGCTGGAAATGGTGCAGAGAAGATTAAACGAGGATGTTGCCAGGACTAGAGGGTGTGAGCTATAGGGAGAGGTTGAGCAGGCTGGGACTCTATTCCTTGGAGCGCAGGAGGATGAGGGGTGATCTTACAGAGGTGTATAAAATCATGAGAGGAATAGATTGGGTAGATGCACAGAGTCTCTTGCCCAGAGTAGGGGAATCGAGGACCAGAGGACATGGGTTCAAGGTGAGGGGGGAAAAGATTTAATAGGAACCTGAGGGGTTAACTTTTTCACACAAAGGGTGGTGTGTGTACAAGCTGCCAGAGGAAGTAGTTGAGGCTGGGACTATCATAATGTATAACCATATAACCATATAACAATTACAGCACGGAAACAGGCCATCTCGACCCTTCTAGTCCGTGCCGAACACATATTCTCCCCTAGTCCCATATACCTGCGCTCAGCCCATAACCTTCCATTCCCTTCCCGTCCATATAACTATCCAATTTATTTTTAAATGATAAAAACGAACCTGCCTCCACCACCTTCACTGGAAGTATAAGAAACATTTAGACAGGTACATGGATAAGACGGGTTTGGAGGGATATGGACCAAGCGCATGCAAGTGGGACTAGCGTAGATGGGGCATGTTGGTCAGTACGGGCAAGTTGGGCCGAAGGGCCTGTTTCCACGATGTATCACTATGACTCTATGACATGGTGAAAACACACAGCAGCTCAGGCAGACTCCATGCAGAGAGAAACAAAGATCATGCCTCAGGGTCTGAAGGTGGGTCTCGACCAGAAACATCACCCGTTCCTTTTCTCCAGAAATTCTGCCTGTCCCGCTGAGTTACTCCAGCATTTTGTACCTATCATTGGTGTAAACCAGCATCTGCAGTTCCTTCCTACACACTTCAAGTTTCAGGGCTGGGGAGTGGCGGAAACTAAGTTAGTCGCCAAGAAATCGGGCAGAGGGGTGAGAGGAATGAAGGGAATATCTTTGATGGGGTGAGACTGACAAGTAAATGTTTTGGTTTGAATTATTGGGATCAGTCTGAAGACCCGAAACGTCACCTACCCACGTTCTCCAGAGATGCTGCCTGACCCGATGAGCTACTCCAGCACTTTGTGTCTATCTTTGGTATAAACCAGTATTTTCAGTTCCTTGTTTAAGAAAGAACTGCAGATGCTGGAAAAATCGAAGGTAGACAAAATTGCCGGAGTAATTCAGCGGTGAGGCAGCATCTCTGGAGAGAAGGAATGGGTGACGTTTCGGGTCGAGACACTTCTTCAGACTGATGTTGGGGGTTTCTACATCCAGCAAACTTGCTTTGTTAACTGTTGCCGACCTGGGCCATTCTTATTTCCCACATAATGACGGAATGCAGTGACACAATCCAGTTTTGCAGAACTGGAAACATAGATACTGTAATATAGTTTGGTTTAGATAGACACAAAGTGCTGGAGTAACTCAGCAGGTCACTTTAGTCTATTAAAATAGGATCAGAATATGTTTCTTTGTGTTGAACTATAAGTATATCTGTCTAAATGTCTTGTGAAAGTCATAATTATATCAACAACTTCAGTCCACCCCAAAAATGTACAGGTTTGTAGGTTAAAATGGCTTGGTATCATTGTAAATTGTCCCGAGTATGTAGGATAGTGTTCGTGTTGCTAACTGTCCCGTATTAGCCGGGACATCCCGTATATTGGACTAAATTGGTTTGTCCCGTATGAGACCGCCCTTGTCCCGTATTTGACCGCTACTACTCGGGTCGAGGGGACTGTCGGGTCGGAGCGTTGCGTCCGGCCCCGCCTCACCCGTCCCGACGTAGTGCAGCCCATGGAGTGCAGCAGCAGCACCTCGCCCGTGGCCCCGTCGGTCGGCAGCCCGGCCAGCTGTCCGACCATCGGACCTTCGCTTACCACCGACACCACCACCTTCTCACGGCCGATCATCGGTTCATGAGTTGGACGGGGCGCCGGACTTTGCACAGCCCGGGCCAAAACTCCTCAGCTGACCCACCGGCTGGGCTTTGTGTACAGTCCAGCACCCGGGGCCAACTCATCATTCACCCAGCCACGGCCGAGTCGGTCAACGAATGGCCGTCGGGAATTTGTCCCATATTTTGACCTTTTGTCCCTTGTTTGCGAGTGAGAAAGTTGGCGACCGTATGTGCAGTGTATGTGTCTAACTTCAATTTAAACCAGCATCTGCAGTTCCTTCCTACACATAGATAGGGTAGACAGTCAGAACCTTTCTCCCCAAGGTGGAAATGACAAGGGTTGGAGGGCAGAGCTTTACGATGAGAGGGGCACAGTTTAGAGATGTGAAAATTGTCCCATAATGTCATAAATGATAGGAGCAGAATTAGGCCATTCGGCCCATCAAGTCTACTCTGCCATTCAATCATGGCTGATCTATCTCTCCCTCCCAACCCCATTCTCCTGCCTTCTCCCCATAACCTCTGAAACCCGTACTAATCAAGAATCTATCTATCTCTGCCTTAAACATATCCACTGACTTGGCCTCCACAGCCTTTTATGGCAATGAATTCCACAGATTCACCACCCTCTGACTAAAGAAATGTCTTCTCATCTCATTACCAAAAGAATGTCCTGAATGCTGGATTGCTGGAGTGGAAACTGAGAAAAATGCTGGAGTAACTCAATGGGACAGGTCAGGAGAATAAAGAGAAAGAAGATTAAATTTTATTGCCTTCCATCACAGTGGGGAATGTGTGGTATCTGCTGTGGTGGATGTTTATGTTAACTTTTATGTAGTTGTGTGTCTTGTTGCTTTTTTCCCCATATGGCTGTATGGTCATTTGCATATCACTGTACCTTAATTGGTACATGTGACAATAAACGACCTTTGAAACCTCTGACTAAAGAAATTCCTCCTCATCTCCTTCCTAAAGGAACGTCCTTTAATTCTGAGGCTGTGACCGCTAGTCCTAGACTCTCCCACTAGTGGAAACATCCTCTCCACATCCACACTATCTAAGCCTTTCACTATTCGGTTTCAATGAGGTCCTCCCCACATTCTTCTAAACTCCAGTGGCGTCAAATGCTCATCATAGGGTAACCTACTCATTCCTGGGATCATTCTTGTAAACCTCCTCTGGGCCCTCTCCAGAGCCAGCACATCCTTCCTCAGATATGGGTCTCACAATTGCTCCCAATACTCCAAACGCCGCCTTGCAAGCACCTTATAGAGCCTCAGCATTACATCCCTGTGTGTGTCAGTTTGCACTGCAGGCTTTGGGTGAAAGCACCACTTATGATTCTGATAGAGATTCACTGATACTGAACTTGCATTAACATAGCGCCGGTCAAGACTTTAGAAGGACGAGGGTGGACCGCTTGAAACTTACCGAATAATGAAAGGCCTGGATAGAGTGGATGTGGAGAGGATGTTTCCACTAGTGGGAGAGTCTAGGACTAGAGGTCACAGCCTCAGAATTAAAGGACGTTCCTTTAGGAAGGAGATGAGGAGGAATTTCTTTAGTCAGAGGGTGGCGAATCTGTGGAATTCTTTGCCACAGACGACTGTGGAGGCCAAGACATTGGGTATTTTTATTTGTTTTAAATATTTTATTTTATTAGAAGTAAGTACAGTCATATGGCACCAAAGTGCCTAATATATATTTTCATAATACATTTTATGTACAACTTTTTTTTTTTTTGTTACATTGAAAAAAGATTCGAATAAGAAAAAGAAGTTAGATAGTAAAGGATAGAAAGATGTGAAATATATAGTGTGTGAAGAAAGATAACGAGTAAATGAAGAAAGTTGAGAGAGAAAATAGAGAAAAGAAAATAAAATTAAAAAGAAAAGGAGATCATTATTTATAATCTTGACCAACCCTCGTCCAGTCCTAAAACAGTTATTTTTACATTGGTTATTTTTAAACTGGAGATTGATAGGTTGTTGATTGGTACAGGTATCAAAGGTTATGGGGAGAAGGGAGGAGAATGGGGTTGAGGTAGAAAGATAGTTTAGTTTAGTTTAGAGATACAGCACGGAAAGATACACCACCGAGTCCGCGCCGACCATCGATCACCCGCTCATACTAATTCCATATAATCCCACTTTCTCATCCACCCCCGACACACGAGGATACAGTTTACTTGTACGTCTTTGGGATGTGGGAGGAAACCGGAGAAAGCCCACACGGTCACCTGAGGTATGATAGATAGGCTTTGTGTTGCATCGAGCGATCGTGACTGGTCAGCTCATTTTGCTCAGTGTGTTGTTCACACGATAATGTTGCAACAAGCGCTGTGTTGATCTCCTCCTTTGACGCAATCTTTGAAGTGTTCTCAGATGGAAACATGGTGACGGTTGCGAAATAGCCTCCGTGAGAAAACGCAGTACATCCTCGTTTTAACGCACCTCTTTAGGACGGAGAGGAAGGAACTTAGTTTAGGAGGATCACTGGAGTTTCAAAGGGTGAGGGGAGACCTCGTTGAAATGTACCAAATAGTGAAAGGCTTGGATAGAGTGGATGTGGAGAGGATGTTTCCACCAGTGGGAGAGTCTAGGACTAGAGGTCACAGCCTCAGAATTAAAGGACGCGCCTTTAGGTCAGTCAGCATGGACTCAGTGTACCGAAGGGCCTGTTTCAGTGCTGTATCTCTCTATCTATTATTGCTCACCAACTACGAGCAGCACGGTGGCGCAGCAGTAGAGTTGCTGCCTCACAGCGCCAGAGACCCGGGTTCCATCCTGACTATGGGTGCTGTCTGTTCGAAGTTTGCACCTTCCTCCCTGTGACTGTGTGGGTTTTCCCCGGGTGCTCCGGTTTCCTCCTACACTCCAAAGATGTGCGGGTTTGTAGGTTAATTGGCTTTGGTAAAAAATTATAAATGTTCCTAGTATATGTCGGATAGTGCTAGTATGTGAGGATCGCTGGTCGGCACAGACTCGGTGGGCCGAATGGCCTGTTTCCGTGCTGTGCCTCCAAAGTCTAAAATTATTTAATCTTTGGCCTGGATCTTGTTGGTTACGCTGTTAGTTTAGTTTAGAGATAGAGTACGGAAAAGCTTTCTCCCCAGGGTGGAAATGACAAGGGCTGGAGGGCAGAATTAGGCCATTCGGCCCATCAAGTCTACTCCGCCATTCAACAATGGCTGATCTATCTCTCCCTCCCAACCCCATTCTCCTGCCTTCTCTCCATAACCTCTGAAACCCATACTGATCAAGAATCTATCTATCTCTGCCTTAAACATAACCACTCTTGGCCTCCACAGCCTTTTATGGCAATTAATTCCACAGATTCACCACCCTCTGACTAAAGAAATTCCTCCTCATCTCATTACCAAAAGAATGTCCTGAATGCTGGATTGTTGGAGTGGAAATTGAGAAAAATGCTGGAGTAACTCAACGGGACAGGTCAGAAGAATAATGAGAAAGAAGATGACATTTTATTGCCTTCCATCACAGTGGGGAATGTGTGGTATCTGCTGTGGTGGATGTTTATGTTAACTTTTATGTAGTTGTGTGTCTTGGTGCTTTTTTTCCCCATATGGCTGTATGGTAATTTGCATATCAATGTACTTTTATTGGTACACGTGACAATAAACGACCTTTGAAACCTTTGACTAAAGAAATTCCTCCTCATCTCCTTCCTAAAGGAACGTCCTTTAATTCTGAGGCTGTGACCTCTAGTCCTAGACTCTCCCACTAGTGGAAACATCCTCTCCACATCCACACTATCTAAGCCTTTCACTATTCGGTTTCAATGAGGTCCCCCCCACATTCTTCTAAACTCCAGCGAGTACAGGCCCAGTGGCGTCAGATGCTCATCATAGGTTAACCTACTCATTCCTGGGATCATTCTTGTAAACCTCCTCTGGGCCCTCTCCAGAGCCAGCATATCCTTCCTCAGATATGGGTCTCACAATTGCTCCCAATACTCCAAATGCAACCTTGCCAACACCTTATAGAGCCTCAGCATTACATCCCTGTGTGTGTCAGTTTGCACTGCAGGCTTTGGGTGAAAGCACAACATACGATTCTGATAGAGATTCACTGATACTGAACTTGCATTTACATAGCGCCGGTCAAGACATTAGAAGGACGAGGGTGGACCGCTTGAAACTTACCGAATAATGAAAGGCCTGGATAGAGTGGATGTGTGAGAGGATGTTTCCACTAGTGGGAGATTCTAGGACTAGAGGTCTCAGCCTCAGAATTAAAGGACGTTCCTTTAGGAAAGAGATGAGGAGGAATTTCTTTAGTCAGACGGTGGTGAATATGTGGAATTCTTTGCCACAGACGGCTGTGGAGGCCAAGACATTGGGTATTTTTAAAGTGGAGATTGATAGGTTGTTGATTAGTACAGGTATCAAAGGTTATGGGGAGAAGGCAGGAGAATGGGGTTGAGGTAGAAAGATAGCTTAGTTTAGTTTAGTGATACAGCACGGAAAGATACACCACCGAGTCCGCGCCGACCATCGATCACCCGTTCACACTAAATCCATATAATCCCACTTTCTCATCCATCCCCGACACACGAGGGTACAGTTTACTTGTACGTCTTTGGGATGTGGGAGGAAACCGGAGAAAGCCCACGCGGTCACCTGAGGTGGGGACTGAACCCGGGTCTGTGGCCAGTGTCCACGCCGGTTCTTTACCTAGAACCGGCGTGGACACGGCCTTCAATGTGGCCAGGCTACACTGTGGTGGCTCTCCCGTGACTGCACGGCACGGTGGCACAGCGGCTATTTAACTAGAACCACGTCTTTGGGATGGATTCTAGGTAAATTCCACCACGGTGAATTCCACCACGGTGAATTCCATCACGGTAAATTCCACCACGGTGAATTCCACCACGGTGAATTCCACCAGGTAAATTAAAAAAAGGAACTCCCACCGCAAAAGTTTTAATATAATATAATTTGGGATAAAGCAAGAAAAATAATAAATTTTAGCTCACATTTTATTCTGACATTAGGATAAAAAATAACAGCGAGTACATTAAAAAAGCAGTTCTGAAAAAAAAAGTTCAATTTATTTAAAGAAAATTCTCTTAAGACAAATTGCATGCAATACTTCTTAAAAATTGCAGAAGGTTTTCATTTTGATAATCTTGAACTAGCTTCTTCAGTCGTGCATCAATTATTTGATAGGTCTTTTTTGTTGTTGTTGAGTCTCCCCTTACAATCCCAATGTACGTAGTCTCAAAATAAGTGATAAACTCAGAATTGATGTCTTCATCCGTCAGACAAATCTTCAAATACATTGACAACGTCTTCAATTGGTAAAAAATGCTAAAGCGCAAAAAACACTTAATTTTAAGCTGAAAACTTTCATCGGTGTTGTATCTCATCCTCTCACCAAGTGCACGTATCTTCCGCCAACAAGACTGTCCCAGATGAAAATTTAACAATCGAGTCACGTGGTGGAATTTACCGGTCACCATCCACGCCGCCCCCCCCCCATCCCGTGACCTTTGCTGTGTCGGCGCTGGGCATCGCCGTGGGATGGGATTTGCTGAAATTCTTCTCAACCACCAGCAGGTCCGCGGTGATCCAGAGCCGGAGCCAGAGCCGCCGGGGAGGATGCGGAGGGACAGTGGACGCCTGCTTCACGGTGAGTCAGCTGCTTCCCCACCCACCCCTCAATGCACGGTACCATCCGCATATCCCTGCCCCATCGCAAAATAGTCCCGGAGAAACAGTTCTCCAGGTTTCCCGAAGCCTGTTATCACCACTCTTGGCCCACCTACACACCTCCACCCCCCACTCCCCACCCCCCCCCACCTCCACCTCCATCCCACCGCCACCCACACCCACTCCCAGCGATCGCCCCGTACACCAGCGCTACCCCACACACACTAGTGCTACCCCACACACACTAGCGCTACCCCACACACACTAGCGCCAACTTACGATTTACAGAAGCCTATTCATCTAGAAACCCGCACGTCTTTGGAATGTGGGAGGAAACCGGAGCTCCCAGAAAAATCCCACGCAGGTCACGGGGAGAACGTGCAGACTCCGTACAGACAGCACCCACGGTCAGGATGGAACCCGGGTCTCTGGGTGCTGTGAGGTAGCAACTCTACTGCCGCCTGAAACCTGCTCAATGTGGGAGGTGTTGGGGGGGGGAGGAGGGGTGGTGTGGACAGATATGATAAGGTGATTAAAAGACTATGGATGTACAGGGAATCAAGGGATGTGGATCAGGTGCAGTTAGATAAGAGTTGGTTCTGAAGCTATGTTCAGCACACACATTGTGGGCCGAAGGGCCTTTCCAGTGTTCACTAGTTTATTGTAACGTGTCCCGAGGTGAAGTGAAAAGCATTTTGTTGCGTGCTAACCATTCAGCAGAAAGACAAAACATGATTACAATCGAGCCATTTACAGTGCACAGATACATGATAAGGGAACAACGTTTAGTGCAAGGTAAAGCCAGCAAAGTCCGATCAAAGATAGTCCGAGGGTCACCAGTGAGGTAGATAACTGGGCTTGTATTCACTGGAATTTAGGATGAGAGGGAATCTTATAGAAACATTTAAAATTCTTAAGGATTGGATGGGCTAGATACAGGAGAAATGTTCCCCATGTTGGGGGAGTCCAGAACCAGGGGCCACACAGTTTAAGAATAAGAGGTCGGCCATTTAGGACTGAGATGAGGATAAACTTTTTCACCCAGACAGTTGTGAATCTGTGGAATTCTCTGCCACAGAAGGCAGTGGAGGCTAATTCATTGGATGTTTTCATGAGAGAGCTCTCGGAATCAAGGAATATGGGGGGAAAGGCAGGAACGGGGTACTGATTTTGGATGATCAGCCATGATCACATTGAAGTGCCGCATGGCCTACTCCTGCACATAATTGCTATGTTCTATGTGTTGTAACATTCTGATGAATTTCATTGCAGTAACAACTTACACAATACACTAATCTAATTTGAGCATTGTTTCCTCAAAAATATTTTCTCTCGTGAAGAGAATCATTCTGCAAAGGCAAGGTATGATAGATAGGCTTTGTGGTGCATCGAGCAAGCATGACTGGACAGCTCATTTTGCTCAGTGTCTTGTTCACACGATAATGTTGCAACAAGCGCTGTGTTGATCTCCTCCTTTGATGCAATCTTTGAAGTGTTGTGAGATGGAAACATGGTGACGGTTGCGAAATAGCCTCAGTGAGAAAACGCAGTGAATCCTCGTTTTAACGCACCTCTTTAGGACGGATAGGAAGGAACTTAGTTTAGGAGGATCACTGGAGTTTCGAAGGGTGACGGGAGACCTCGTTGAAATGTACCAAATAGTGAAAGGCCTGGATAGAGTGGATGTGGAGAGGATGTTTCCACTAGAGGGAGAGTCTAGGACTAGAGGTCACAGCCTCAGAATTAAAGGACGCTCCTTTGGGTCAGTCAGCATGGATTCAGTGTACAGAAGGGCCTGTTTCAGTGCTGTATCTCTCTATCTACCTCTACCTTATTGCTCACCAACTACAAGCAGCACGGTGGCACAGCGGTAGAGTTGCTGCCTCACAGCGCCAGAGACCCGGGTTCCATCCTGACTATGGGTGCTGTCTGTTCGAAGTTTGCACCTTCCTCCCTGTGACTGTGTGGGTTTTCCCCGGGTGCTCCGGTTTCCTCCCACACTCGAAAGATGTGCGGGTTTGTAGGTTAATTGGCTTTGGTAAAAAATTATAATTGTTCCTAGTATATGTCGGATAGTGCTAGTATGTGAGGATCGCTGGTTGGCGGTGGGCCGAAGGGCCTGTTTCCGTGCTGTGCCTCCAAAGTCTAAAATGACTGAATCTTTGGCCTAGATCTTGTTGGTTAGGCTGTTAGTTTAGTTTAGAGATAGAGTGTGGAAAAAGGCTCTTCGGCCCACCGAGTCCACACCGACCAGCGATCCCCGTATACAAGCACTATCTTACACACACTAGGGACAATTTTACATTTATACCAAACAGTGGGAGGAAACCGAAGATCTTGGAGAAAACACGTGCAGTCACAGTGAGAATGTACAAACTCCGTACAGACAGCACCCATAGTCAGGATCGAACCAGGGTCTCTGGCGCTGTAAGGCAGCAACTCTACCGCTGCGCCATTGGGCCGCCCTTGTGTGTCTTCTATTGTTAGATTTAATATAAAAATAATTTAAATCTATCGTTTGTGAACCGTTCAGGTTGAATCTAAACTATCAATTTATTTTTCCAGCTATTTTCTATTTGATCATTTGGATTGAACACATTCTTCAATCTGGTGAGTTGAATGATTGTTCCAACATCTGTGCTAACCTTCCTCGATGCCAAACTATGGTGAACATTCTGGGATTGTATTAAATCATTTTAACATAACAGTCCTTCCTCACAAATACAGCAAGCCCTCATTGTAACCGCCTTCTATATAACGGGTTTTGGTTACAGCAGACTGATCTACCGGCTACCTACACCGCCCCGGTTCGTGACACCGCCGCCGGCCCTCACCGCCTCCCCGGCCACTTCCACACCGTGCCCGCCAACACCGCTGCCCACGGGCCACGACCATCGACTCCGCCGATCCTCGCCTCTCCCCCGACTACCATCAACTCATCCAGACTCCAGGACCAGTTCCCCATTGAGTCTGGGTACAGAAGTGTGAAAACGCACACCTCCAGATTCAGGGACCGTTTCTTCCCAGCTGTTATCAGGCAATTGAACCATCTAACCGCCAACTAGAGTCCTGAGCTACTATCCACCTCATTGGTGTCCCTCCGACTATCTTTGACAATAGACAATAGGTGCAGGAGTAGGCCATTCGGCCCTTCGAGCCAGCAGCGTCATTCATTGTGATCATGGCTGATCATCCACTTTCAGTACCCCGTACCTGCCCTCTCACCATATCCCTGACTCAGCTATCCTTAAGAGTCCAACTAACTCTATCTTAAAAGCATCCAGAGAATTGGTCTCCACGGCAGAGAATTCCACAGATTCACAACTCTCTGGGTGGAAAATGTTTTTCCTCATCTCTGTTTTAAATGGCCAACCCCTTTTTCTTAAACTGTGGCCCCTGGTTCTGATTAGCCTTTACTGGCTTTACCCTGCACTAAATGTTATTCCCTTATCATGTATCTGTACACTGTAAATGGCTCGATTGTTATCATGCATGGTCTTCCCGCTGACTGGTTAGCACGCAACTAAATCTTTTCACTGTACCTCGGTACACGTGACAATAAACTAGACTAAACTGAGAAGTATCTCGACCCGAAATGACACCTATCCATCTTCTCCAGTAATGCTGCCTGACCCGCTGAGTTGCTCCAGTACTTTGTGTCATTTAGTGCATTAACCAGCAATGGCAGTGGTTTGTTGCTACTACTTATAGTAATCTGAAGAAGGGTCTCGACCCGAAACGTCACCCATTCCTTCTCTCCAGAGATGCTGCCTGTCCCGCTGAGTTACTCCAGCTTTTTTTGTCTGTCTTCGGTTTAAACCAGCGCCTGCAGTTCCTTCCTACACTCTGTAATCCCTTACTCTGTTATAGCGGACAAGCGGCAATAGCGGACAATCAAACATGGTTCATTATAACAAGGGTTTACTGTACATTAGATAAATTGATGAAAAACACATCTCAATTATCTTCACATCATACCTGAGCCATCTCGGCACGGACTTTACCATCGTGGAGCTGCCTGCGGCCTTCGCCGAGGATCACCTGAAGAGGTGCCCCGATCGCTGGGCCTGTGGACGTGGCATCGAGAAGCCGCCGTCTCCGGTGGGATACGGCCGATTCGGGAATTCCGAGCTGCGGGGTGTTCCCGATCCGTCCCAACGTCGGAGTTTCCATCGTCCCAGCGAGAGGGCCTGTACATTGGGCCGTGCGTAGTGGTGACTGCGGAGGGTTCAGGGCCCCGACCACGGGTCCACAGAATAAGGAAGACTGACTGACTGAATGTTTGTGCCTTCCATCACAGCAGGAAGTGCTGGTCTCACTGTGGTGGATGTTCTGTGTGTTATGTTTAATTTCTATTGTGTATTGTGTTCTTTCTTTCTTGCTGGGAGAGGACCTGCTCATCCACCCAGCTTGCCCTTGAGTAAAACTACACAATGCAGATGGCACCCCACAACCTCGATTGCTGTGAAAACCACTTAATGTAATGTAGACAAAAATGCTGGAGAAACTCAGCGGGTGAGGCAGCATCTGTGGAGCGAAGGAATAGGTGACGTTTTGGGTCGAGACCCTTCTTCAGACTGATGTGGTGGGGGGCAGGGAGGCAGGGAGGCAGGGAGGCAGAGACAGTGGGCTGTGGGAGAGCTGGGAAGGGGAGGGGAAGGAGGGAGAAAACAAGGACTACCTGAAATTGGAGAAGTCAATGTAATGTAATGACCCTGTGATTCTAACTGAACTGAATGGAACGTCTGTCGCTTCTGTTTTACAGAGCAGTTACAGATCAGGAGAGTACTGGGGTCTACAGTCACTCTCCCCTGCACGTACAAGAGTCGTCAACTGTACACAACCTGCTGGATTCGAGGGAAATGCTCCAACGCGCGAAACTGTTCCAACGAGCTTTTCCAATTTGAGGCGACAAGCACGATCCCTCCTGAATTAAGCTCCAAATATGAACTGCGTGGAGATTTACGGAATGGCGATGTGTCCCTGACCATAAAGGACCTGGAGAAGAAGGACGAGGGAATATACTGTTGCCGCACTATGTTAACTGTCCATGCAGACCCTCTTGAAACAAATCTAAACCTCACAGCCGTATCCCCTCCTGGTGAGTATGATGCGTAACCTCCGGGACAAATGTGCCCCGGCTACTACTGTGCTCCCCACCCCCCCCCCCCCCCTCCCAACCACCAGGGTGTGGAGATACAGCATGGAAACGGGCCCTTCAGCCCATCGAGTCCCCACTGACCAGCAATCACTCATACACTAGCACAATCCTACACCAATTTTACCACAGCTACATTGCGCCGACCAGCTATCCCCGCACACTAACACTATCCTACACACACTAGCGACAATTTACAATTATACCAAGCCAATTAACCCACATACCTGCACGTCTTTGGAGTGTGGGAGGAAACCAGAGCTCCCGGAGAAAACCCACGCTGGTCACATGGAGAATGTGCAAACTCCGTACAGACAGCACATGTAGTCTGGATGGAACCCGGGTCTCTGGTGCTGTGAGGCAGCAACTCTAGCGCTGCGCCACCGTGCCGCGCTCGATCCTGATATCCAAAGGGAGGTTGGTCTAACACCGGAATTTCAAACTTTAGGGGCAGCACTGTGGCACAGCTGGTTCCGAACACTGGCAGTCACGCCCACCCTGCCACTGGATCACTGCGCCACCCCTACCACTGATCCACCCCTACCACTGTCACTATGCCAGCCCAACCACTATACTAGATAGGGGGTGTTGTGGATAATGAAGAGGATTTCCAAAGTCTACAGAGTGATTTAGGCCATTTGGAAAAATGGGCTGAAAGATGGCAGATGGAGTTTAATGCTGATAAATGTGAGGTGCTACACCTTGGCAGGACAAATCAAAATAGGACGTACATGGTAAATGGTAGGGAATTGAAGAATACAGTTGAACAGAGGGATCTGGGTATAACCGTGCATAGTTCCTTGAAGGTGGAATCTCATATAGATAGGGTGGTAAATAAAGCTTTTGGTATGCTAGCCTTTATAAATCAGAGCATTGAGTATAGAAGCTGGGATGTAATGTTAAAAATTGTACAAGGCATTGGTGAGACCAAATCTGGAGTATGGTGTACAATTTTGGTCGCCCAATTATAGGAAGGATGTCAACAAAATAGAGAGAGAGTACAGAGGAGATTTACTAGAATGTTGCCTGGGTTTCAACAACTAAGTTACAGAGAAAGGTTGAATAAGTTTGGTCTTTATTCTCTGGAGCGCAGATGGTTAAGGGGGGACTTGATAGAGGTCTTTAAAATTATGAGAGGGATAGACAGAGTTGATGTGGACAAGCTTTTCCCTTTGAGAATAGGGAAGATTCAAACAAGAGGACATGACTTCAGAATTAATGGACAGAAGTTTAGGGGTAACATGAGGGGGAACTTCTTTACTCAGAGAGTGGTAGCGGTGTGGAATGAGCTTCCAGTGGAAGTGGTGTCGGCAGGTTCGTTGGTATCATTTAAAAATAAATTGGATAGGCATATGGATGAGAAGGGAATGGAGGGTTATGGTATGAGTGCAGGCAGGTGGGACTAAGGGAAAAAAAGTAGTTCGGCACGGCCTTGTAGAGCCGAGATGGCCTGTTTCCGTGCTGTAATTGTTATATGGTTATATGGTTATAAGCCCTCATTGTAACCGCCTTCTATATAACGGGTTTTGGTTATAGCAGACTGATCTACCGGCTACCTACACCGCCCCGGTTCGTGACACCGCCGCCGGCCCTCACCGCCTCCCCGGCCACTTCCACACCGTGCCCGCCAACACCGCTGCCCACGGGCCACGACCATTGACTCCGCCGATCCTCGCCTCTCCCCCGACTACCATCAACTCATCCAGACTCCAGGACCAGTTCCCCATTGAGTCTGGGTACAGAAGTGTGAAAACGCACACCTCCAGATTCAGGGACCGTTTCTTCCCAGCTGTTATCAGGCAATTGAACCATCCAACCGCCAACTAGAGTCCTGAGCTACTATCCACCTCATTGGTGTCCCTCAGACTATCTTTGACAATAGACATGCAGGAGTAGGCCATTCGGCCCTTCGAGCCAGCTGCGTCATTCATTGTGATCATGGCTGATCATACACTTTCAGTACCCCGTTCCTGCCTTCTCACCATATCCCTGACTCCGCTATCCTTAAGAGTCCAACTAACTCTATTTTAAAAGCATCGAGAGAATTGGTCTCCACGGCAGAGAATTCCACAGATTCACAACTCTCTGGGTGGAAAATGTTTTTCCTCATCTCTGTTTTAAATGGCCAACCCCTTTTTCTTAAACTGTGGCCCCTGGTCCTGATTAGCCTTTACTGGCTTTACCCTGCACTAAATGTTATTCCTTTATCATGTATCTGTACACTGTAAATGGCTCGATTGTTATCATGCATGGTCTTTCCGCTGACTGGTTAGCACACAACTAAATCTTTTCACTGTACCTCGGTACACGTGACAATAAACTAGACTAAACTGAGAAGTATCTCGACCCTAAATGACACATCCATCTTCTCCAGTAATGCTGCCTGACCCGCTGAGTTGCTCCAGTACTTTGTGTCATTTAGTGCATTAACCAGCAATGGCAGTGGTTTGTTGCTACTACTTATAGTAATCTGAAGAAGGGTCTCGACCCGAAACGTCACCCATTCCTTCTCTCCAGAGATGCTGCCTGTCCCACTGAGTTACTCCAGCTTTTTTTGTCTGTCTTCGGTTTAAACCAGCGCCTGCAGTTCCTTCCTACACTATGTAATCCCTTACTCTGTTATAGCGGACAACCGGCAATAGCGGACAATCAAACATGGTTCATTATAACAAGGGTTTACTGTACATTAGATAAATTGATGAAAAACACATCTCAATTATCTTCACATCATACCTGAGCCATCTCGGCACGGACTTTACCATCGTGGAGCTGCCTGCGGCCTTCGCCGAGGATCACCTGAAGAGGTGCCCCGACCGCTGGGCCTGTGGACGTGGCATCGCGAAGCCGCCGTCTCCGGTGGGATACGGCCGATTCGGGAATTCCGAGCTGCGGGGTGTTCCCGATCCGTCCCAACGTCGGAGTTTCTATCGTCCCGGCGAGAGGGCCTGTACATTGGGCCATGCGTAGTGGTGACTGCGGAGGGTTCAGGGCCCCAACCACGGGTCCACAGAATAAGGAAGACTGACTGACTGAATGTTTGTGCCTTCCATCACAACAGGAAGTGCTGGTCTCACTGTGGTGGATGTTCTGTGTGTTATGTTTAATTTCTATTGTGTAGTGTGTTCTTTCTTTCTTGCTGGGAGAGGATCTGCTCATCCACCCAGCTTGCCCTTGAGTAAAACTACACAATGCAGATGGCACCCCACAACCTCGATTGCTGTGAAAACCACTTAATGTAATGTAGACACAAAATGCTGGAGAAACTCAGCGGGTGAGGCAGCATCTGTGGAGCGAAGGAATAGGTGACGTTTTGGGTCGAGACCCTTCTTCAGACTGATGTGGTGGGGGGCAGGGAGGCAGGGAGGCAGGGAGGCAGAGACAGTGGGCTGTGGGAGAGCTGGGAAGGGGAGGGGAAGGAGGGAGAAAACAAGGACTACCTGAAATTGGAGAAGTCAATGTAATGGAATGACCCTATGATTCTAACTGAACTGAATGGAATGTCTGTCGCTTCTGTTTTACAGAGCAGTTACAGATCAGGAGAGTACTGGGGTCTACAGTTACTCTCCCCTGCACGTACAAGAGTCGTCAACTGTACACAACCTGCTGGATTCGAGGGAAATGCTCCAACGCGCGAAACTGTTCCAATGAGCTTTTCCAATTTGAGGCGACAAGCACGATCCCTCCTGAATTAAGCTCCAAATATGAACTGCGTGGAGATTTACGGAATGGCGATGTGTCCCTGACCATAAAGGACCTGGAGAAGAAGGACGAGGGAATATACTGTTGCCGCACTATGTTAACTGTCCATGCAGACCCTCTTGAAACCGATCTAAAACCTCACAGCCGTATCCCCTCCTGGTGAGCATGATGCGTAACCTCCGGGACAAATGTGCCCCGGCTCCTCCTGTGCTCCCCCCCCCCCCCTCCCAACCACCAGGGTGTGGAGATACAGCATGGAAACGGGCCCTTCGGCCCATCGAGTCCCCACTGACCAGCAATCACTCATACACTAGCACAATCCTACACCAATTTTACCACAGCTACATTGCGCCAACCAGCTATCCCCGCACACTAACACTATCCTACACACACTAGCGACAATTTACAATTATACCAAGCCAATTAACCCACATACCTGCACGTCTTTGGAGTGTGGGAGGAAACCAGAGCTCCCGGAGAAAACCCACGCTGGTCACATGGAGAATGTGCAAACGCCGTACAGACAGCACATGTAGTCTGGATGGAACCCGGGTCTCTGGTGCTGTGAGGCAGCAACTCTAGCGCTGCGCCACCGTGCCGCGCTCGATCCTGATATCCAAGGGGAGGTTGGTCTAACACCGGAATTTCAAACTTTAGGGGCAGCACTGTGGCACAGCTGGTTCCGAACACTGGCAGTCACGCCCACCCTGCCACTGGATCACTGCGCCACCCAGCCACTGTGCCACTGTGTCACTGTGCCACCCCTACCACTGACTCACCCCTACCACCATGCCACTGTGTCACTGTGCCACCCCTACCACTGACTCACCCCTACCATCATGCCACTGTGTTACTGTGCCCCCTGCCACTGTGTTACTGTGCCCCCTGCCACTGTGTTACTTTGCCCCCTGCCACTGTGTTACTGTGCCACCCCTACCACTGATCCACCCCTACCACCATGCCACTGTGTTACTGTGCCCCCTGCCACTGATCCACCCCTACCACTGTCACTATGCCAGCCCAACCACAATGCCACCCTTACCACTCTGTCTGTGCCCTGGGGAATGATCCCGTCCCCAGTCTAAATCCAAAATGCTGTCTTTGTTCTCCAGATGAAATGCCTGATAACTGTGGAACCATTAATGTCCGTGCGGAACAACCTATACAAGATCCCTTGAAGGTGAGAACATGGCAACGATTCTCCCACCACCTCTCCAGCTCCCATCCTTCCCTCCCACAGCCCCGGCATCTGTCCCCACCGTTAGAGTGGAGGCTGTGCAAGGAATCCTGTTGCAGTTGGCCTCAACATTTGATCTCCCTCCCGTCAGTACTCACTCCTCACGGTCTCAAGGCTCACTCCGCCTATACACATAGAAACATAGACAATAGGTACGCGAGTAGGCCATTCGGCCCTTTGAGCCAGCACTGCCATTCAATATGATCATTGCTGATCATCCAGAATCAGGACCCAGTTCCTGCTTTTTCACCCTTATCCCCTGATTCAGTTAGCTCTAAGAGCTAACTCCAACTCTCTCCTGAATACATACACATGCTTCTTGTTATACCAACTGACCAATTCAATGATTCTCAGTCCAATTGAGCAGCAGCCAAGGAATTACATTTGCTGGAATTTGGAGAAAAATACGAAGTGCTGGAGGAACTCAGCGGGTCAGGCAGCATCTGTGGAGGGAATGGACAGGTGACGTTTTGGGCCAGGACGCTTCTTCAGATTGAAGCATCTTCTCTGCTCCCAGTCTGAAGAAGGGTCCCAGCCTGAAACATCATCTATCCATTCCTTCCACAGATGCTGCCTGACCTACTGAGTAGTTCCAGCACATTGTGCTTTGAGCACCTGGTTCTCTGCCCAGAATATCAAGAGCTTCCCCAACTTTGTGCATCCACCCTCATCTTCCTTTTAGTTTAGTTTAGTTTAGTTCAGAGATGCAGCCTGGAAACTGGCCCTTCGGCCCAGCGAGTCCGTGCCGACCATCGATCACTCGTTCACACACTAGTTCTATGTTATCCCACTTTCTCATCCACTCCCTACACACTGGGGGCCAATTGACCTACAAAACCGCACGTCTTTGGGATGTGGGAGGAGACCGGGGAAAATCCATGCGGTCACAGGGACAACGTGCAAACTCCGCACAGATAGCGCCCAAGGTCAGGATCGAACCTGGATCTCTGGTGCTGTGAGGCAGGGCTCTACCAGCTGTGCTGCTGTACTGAACCTTTAGGAGTAGCGTCTGACCTGTGCTGTAATGCAACCCCCACCAATGCAACCTTCTGCAGCATGGGTGCTGGTCATGGGGAGAATGAAAATGATTAACACATTGTTTGCCTTGTTTAGCATAGTTTACTTTAGAGATATATTTTGGAAACAGGCCCTTCGGCCCACTGAGCCCAGGCTGACCAACAATCACCCATGCACTCGTTCCATCCTACACGCTAGGGATAAGTTACAGAAGCCAATTAGCCTTCGAACCTGCACGTCTTTGGAATGTGGGAAGAAACCAGAGCACCCGGAGAAAACCCACTCAGTCACGGAGCGAAGGCACGATCTCTGCACGGACAGCACCCGTAGTCAGGATCGAACCTGGATCTCTGGCGCTGTGAGGCAGCAACTCCACGGTGACTAGTTTGTGTACAAAGTCATGAGAGGAATAGATCGGGTCGATGCACAGAGACTCTTGCCCAGAGTAGGGGAATCGAGGACTAGAGGACATAGTTCAAGGTGAAGGGGAAACGATTTAATTGGAATCTGAGGGGTATCTTTTTCACACAGAGGGTGGTGGGTGTATGGAACAAGCTGCCAGAGGAGGGAGTTGAGGCTGGGACTATCCCAACGTTAAGAAACAGTTGGACAGGTACATGGATAGGACAGGTTTGGAGGGATATTGTCCAAATGCGGTGAGACTAGTGAAGCTGGGACATGTTGGCTGGTGTGGGCAAGTTGGGCCGAAGGGCCTGTTTCTATGAGTCTACCGCAGGCATGGGCAAAACCGATGCCAGGGCATTGATAATCCTCGGTCAATAGACACAACCAGCTAGAGTAACTCAGCAGGACAGGCAACATCTCTGGAGAGAAGGAATTGGTGAAGTTTTGGGTCGACACCCTTCGTCCTGACGTTTCGGGTCGGGCCACGTGACAACTCGCTTGGACTAGCTGCTAATCCTCGGTCTAAACCTCTTACGTATCTTTTCCCTTAAAACATCAGTTAGACACGGCTGTGATCCAAAACATCGTAAACGAGACCCGAAGCTTCAAGGAGAAAGCATGCAACAAATCTGCCGCAGGAGGAGCGGACAAGGTGAGGTGACACCCTATCCTGCAGGATCTTTACACAGAGGCAACATTTCATTCTTAGCCACATTTAATCGGCCAAGTGTTCATTCAAAAACATCAGCACCATCTCCATAACATCCTTCAACTTCACGGGAAGGAGAAGTGAACCAACTTCAGTGTTCGACACAAAATGTTGGAGTAACTCAGCGGGACAGGCAGCATCTCTGGAGAGAAGGAATGGGTGATGAGTTGAGGCCCGAAACGTCACCCATTCCTTCTCTCCAGAGATGCTGCCTGTCCCGTTGAGTTACTCCAGCATTTTGTGTTTACCTTTGGTTTAAAGCAGCATCTGCAGTACTTTCCCACACACGATGTTCTCTCCACGGCTGTCAATTTACATAAGACCTTTAATTTTAGTTTTGTTTAATTTGGAGATACAGCGTGGAAACAGGCCCTTCGGCCCATCGAGTCCTCGCCAGCCAGCGATCCCCAGCACTGTCTTACACACACTAGAGACAATTTACATTTATACCAAACCAATTAACCTGCAAACATGTACGTCTTTGCAGTGTGGATAGAAATCGAAGTTTCATAGAAAACTTACGCAGGTCACGGGGAGAACGTGCAAACTCCGTACGGACAGCACCGGCAGTCGGGATTGAACCCAGGTCTCTGGCGCTGTGAGGCAGCAACTCTACCGCTGCGCCACCGTGACACCCATCTCCCTTATCATTTTTAATGTTACAGACGTCACATCCTCAGTGTACAATTCTTACAATTGTTCCATGTTTTGTTTCCTCTAACACGGAAGAAGGACACGCAGGCTGCGCTCACAGACATTGTAAAGAAGACTCAAAGCTTCAAGGACAAAGCATGCAACAGTTCTGATGCTGGCATTGCAATGGAGGTGAGCTCTCTCTGCACACACTATCCTGCAGCAGTTATAGGCCAAGCAAGATTACATTCATTTAGTTTGAGAGATGCAGCATTCAAACAGGCCCTTCGGCCCATTGAGTCCATGCCGACCATTATCTCCTTTATACCTCCTTTAAACTTTGACCCTCTCACTTTAAAGCCATGCCCTCTAGTTTAGTTTAGTTTAGTTTAGAGATACAGCGCGGAAACAGGCCCTTCAGCCCACCGAGTCTGTGCTGACCAGCGATCCCCGCATATCAACACTATCCTACACCCACTCGGGACAATTTTTATATTTACCAAGCCAATTAACGTACAAACCTGTCCGTCTTTGGAGTGTGGGAAGAAACCGAAGATCTCGGAGAATACCCACGCAGGTCACGGGGAGAACGTACAAACCCTGTACAGACAGCGCCCGTAGTCGGGATCGAACCCGGGTCTCCGGCGCTGCACTCGCTGTAAGGCAGCAACTCTACCGCTGCGCCACCGTGACCGCCCGTAGTATTGGACATTTAGTCCGAGGGTCACCAATGAGATAGATAGTAGGCTGACACAAAATGCTGGAGTAACTCAGGGGGACAGGCAGCATCACTGGAGAGAAGAAATGGGGGACGTTCCGGGTTGAGGCCCTCCCTCAGACTGAACCAGAGTTCAGGAGTGCTCTCTGGCTGGGGTAGGATGATGGGTCACCTGGATTGGCATGGACGAGATGGGCCGAAGGGCCACTTTCTCAGCCACGTGACTCTGTGATGCTAAGACTTTCAGCACTCGGCACAATTTGAAAGTGAAGCGTGGCCAAAGTTTTCAAGTAAGTTAGATTTAGCTCTTAGGGCTAACAGAATCAAGCAAGATGGGAAAAAAGCAGGAACATAGAAACATAGGTGCAGGAGTAGGCCATTCGGCCCTTTGAGCCTGCACCACCATTCAATATGATCATGGCTGATCATCCAACTCAGTATCCTGTTCCTGCCTTCTCTCCATACCCCCTGATCCCTTTAGCCACAAGGGCCACATCTAACTCCCTCTTAATTATAGCCAATGAACCGGCCTCAACTACTTTCTGTGGCAGAAAATTCCACAGATTCGCCACTCTCTTGTGGGAAAAACAAAATTCTCATCTCGGTCCTCAACGATTTCCCCCTTATCCTTAAACTGGGACCCTTTGTTCTCGACTTCCCCAACATCGGGAACAATCTTCCTGCATCTAGCCTGTCCAACCCCTTAAGAATTTTGTAAGTTTCTATAAGATCCCCTCTCAATCTTCTAAATTCTAGAGAGTATAAACCAAGTCTATCCAGTCTTTCTTCATATGAAAGTCCTGACATCCCAGGAATCATCTGGTGAACCTTCTCTGTACTCCCTCTATGGCAAGAATGTCTTTCCACAGATTAGGAGACCAAAACTGTGCGCAATACTCCAGGTGTGGTCTCACCAAGATCCTGTACAACTGTAGTTGAACCTCCCTGCTCCTATACTCAAATCCTTTTGCTATGAATGCTAACATACCATTCGCTATCTTCACTGCCTGCTGCACCTGCATGCCTACTTTCAATGATTGGTGTACCATGACACCCAGGTCTCGCTGCATCTCCCCCTTTCCTAATCGGCCACCATTTAGATAATAGTCTACTTTCCTGTTCTTGCCACCAAAGTGGATAACCTCACATTTATCCACATTATACTGCATCTGCCATGCATGTGCCACTCATCAAGCCTATCCAAGTCACCTTGCAGTCTCCTAGCATCCTCCTCACAGCTAACACTGCCCCCCAGCTTCGTGTCATCCACAAACAGATGTTGCATTCAATTCCCTCGTCCAAATCATTAATGCATATTGTAAATAGCTGGGGTCCCAGCACTGAGCCTTGCGTTACCCCACTAGTCACTGCCTTTCATTCTGAAAAGGACCCGTTTATTCCTACTCTTTGCTTCCTGTCTGCCAGCCAGTTCTCTATCCACATCAATACTGAACCCCCAATACCGTGTGCTTTAAGTTTGTATACTAACCTCTTATGTGGGACCTTGTCGAAAGCCTTCTGGAAGTCCAGATACACCACATCCACTGGTTCTCCCTTATCCACTCTACGTTACATCCTCGAAAAACTCTATAAGATTCGTCAGACATGATTTACCTTTCGTAAATCCATGCTGACTTTGTCCAATGATTTCACCACTTTCCAAATGAGCTGCTATCCCATCTTTAATAACTGACTCTAGCAGTTTCCCCACTACCGACGTTAGACTAACTGGTCTGTAATTCCCCGTTTTCTCTCTCCCACCCTTTTTAAAAAGTGGGGTTACATTAGCTACCCTCCAATCCTCAGGAACTACTCCAGAATCTAAAGAGTTTTGAAAAATTATCATGAATGCATCCGCTATATCTGGGGCAACTTCCTTAAGCACTCTGGGATGCAGCCTATCTGGCCCTGGGGATTTATCGGCCTTTAATCCATTCAATTTGCCTAACCACTTCCCGACTAACCTGGATTTCACTCAGTTCCTCCAACTCCTTTGACCCGCGGTCCCCTGCTATTTCAGGCAAATGATTTATGTCTTCCTTAGTGAAGACAGAACCAAAGTAGTTATTCAATTGGTCTGCCATGTCCTTGTTCCCCATGATCAATTCACCTGTTCCTGACTGCAAGGGACCTACATTTGTTTTAACTAATCTTTTTCTCTTCACATAGCTATATAAGCTTTTGCAGCCAGTTTTCTTTAATAATCTATTTTCCCTTTCCTAATTAAGCCCTTTGTCCTCCTCTGCTGGACTGAATTTCTTCCAGTCCTCTGGTAGGCTGTTTTTTCTGGCTAATTTTTATGCTTCATCTTTTGTTTTGATACCATCCCCGATTTCTCTTGTTATCCACGGATGCACTACCTTCCCTAATTTATTATTTTGCCAAACTGGGATGAATAATGTTGTAGTTCATCCATGCAGTCTTTAAATGCCTTCCATTGCATATCCACCGTCAACCCTTTAAGAATCAATTCCAGTCTATCTTGGCCAATTCACGCCTCATACCCTCAAAGTTACCTTCCTTTAAGTTCAGAACCCTTGTTTCTGAATTAATTATGTCACTCTCCATCCTAATGAAGAACTCAACCATATTATGGTCACGTACAACAAGACTGCTAACTAACCCTTCCTCATTACTCAATACCCAGTCTAGAATAGCCTGCTCTCTCGTTGGTTCCTCGACAAGTTGGTTTAGAAAACTATCCCGCATACATTCCAAGAAATCCTCTTCCTCAGCACCCCTGCCAATTTGATTCACCCAATCTATATGTAGATTGAAGTCACCCATTATAACTATTTTACCTTTATTGCACGCATTTCTAATTTCCTGTTTGATGCCATCCCCAACTCTACTACTATTGTTAGGTGGCCTGTACACAACTCCCACTAGAGTTTTCTGCCCCTTAGTGTTTCGCAGCCCTACCCATATCGATTCCACATCCTCCAAGCTAATGTCCTTCCTTTCTATTGCGCTAATCTGCTCTCTAACAAGCAACGCTACCGCACCTCCTTTTCCTTTCTGTCTATCTCTCCTGAATATTGAATATCCCTGGATGTTCAGCTCCCAGCCTTGGTCACCCTGGAGCCATGTCGCCGTAAACTGAACTATATCATATTCATGTGTTTAAGAAGGAACTGCAGATGCTGGAAAACCGAAGGTAGACAAAAATGCTGGAGAAACTCAGCGGGTGCAGCAGCATCTATGGAGCGAAGGAAATAGGCAACGTTTCGAGCCGAAACCCTTCTTCAGACTGATCGGGGGTGGGTGGGGGGCGGGGGCGGGGAGAAGAAAGGAAAAAGGAGGAGGAGCCCGAAGGCTGGGGGATGGGAGAAGACAGCAGGAGGGCTGAGGAAGGGGAGGAGACAGCAAGGACTAACAAAAATTGGGAGAATTCGATGTTCATGCCCCCAGAATGCAGACTCCCCAAGCAGAATATGAGGTGCTGTTCTTCCAATTTCTGGTGTTGCTCACTCTGGCCATGGAGGAGACCCAGGACAGAGAGGTCGGATACGGAGTGGGAGGGGGAGTTGAAGTGCTGAGCCACCGGCAATTCAGGTTGGTTATTGCGGACCGAGCGGAGGTGTTCGGCGAAACGATCGCCCAACCTCCGCTTGTTCTCACCGATATAGACCTGCTGACATCTAGAGCAGCGGATGCAATAGATGAGGTTGGAGGAGATGCAGGTGAACCTCTGTCGCAGCTGGAACGACTGTTTGGGTCCTTGAATGGAGTCGAGGGGGGAGGTAAAGGGACAAGTGTTGCATCTCTTGCGGTTGTAAGGGAAAGTGCCCGGGGAGGGGGTGGTACGGGAGGGAAGGGAAGAATATTTCATATTTATTACTAACTATCTGCACATTGAACTCGTCCACCTTATTGCGAATGCTCCTTGCATTGAGACACAAAGCCTTCAGGCTTGTTTTTACAACACTCTTGCCCCTTATACAATTATGTAAGTGAACTGACAAATAAGTAAGTGAACTGCCAGCCCACCAGCCACGAGTAAGTGAACTGCCAGCCCACCAGCCATGACTCACTGAACTGCGAGCCCAATAATACACTCAGTCCGCCCTCTCCCCCATCTCTCTCACAGAGTCTGTCACCTGTATTGGGCAGAATTTCTGGCATTTTCTCAGCTGCCAGCCTGCCAGGTCTGAGTGACTGTACTGCCAGGATTCAGTGACTGAGCTGCCAGCCCAAAAATCCATTCGGCCCACAAGGTCTCTGGAAACCAGTCCCTTCGGCCCACAACATCCATACTAGCGCTACAGAACCCTCCCCCCTTCCCCCCACTGTCCAGCAATATTGGATTTGGTGGAGAGGTGGAATATTGTGTTGGGTGACCTGCCCATCCGTGTGATGCTGGGACCCAACGGGTCCCACTTAGTCTAGTACTTTATAAAAGTCGACTGACATCTTACAGAGAGAACAATCTGCGCATGCGCGGTTTAAGGTTTTTTAAAAGCCGACTGACTGCCTACCCTGAATAATAACTCACGGCACGTGCCTGAAACCGGAGCACCCGGGGAAAACCCACACGGTCGCAGGGAGGAAGGTACAAACTCCGTACAGACAGCACCCGTAGTCAGGTTGGAACCCGGGTCTCTGGCGCTGTGAGGCACCAACTCTACCGCTGCGCCACCGTGCTGCTCGTAGTTGGTGAGTTGGTGAGCAATAATAGATAGAGAGATACAGCACTGAAACAGGCCCTTCAGTACACTGAGTCCATGCTGACTGACCTAAAGGAGCGTCCTTTAATTCTGAGGCTGTGACCTCTTGTCCTAGACTCTCCCTCTAGTGGAAACATCCACTCCACATCCACTCTATCCAAGCCTTTCACTATTTGGTACGTTTCAATGAGGTCCCCCCTCACCCTTCGAAACTCCAGTGATCCTTCGAAACTAAGTTCCTTCCTCTCCGTCCTAAAGAGGTGCGTTAAAACGAGGATTCACTGCGTTTTCTCACTGAGGCTATTTCGCAACCGTCACCATGTTTACATCTTACAACACTTCAAAGATTGCATCAAAGGAGGAGATCAACACAGCGCTTGTTGCAACATTATCGTGTGAACAACACACTGAGCAAAATGAGCTGTCCAGTCATGCTTGCTCGATGCATCACAAAGCCTATCTATCATACCTTGTCTTTGCAGAATGATTCTAATCACGAGAGAAAATATTTTAGTGGAAACAATGCTCAAATTAGATTAGTGTATTGTGTAAGTTATTACATCAATGAAATTCATCAGAATGTTACAACTCATAGAAACATAGAAATTAGGTGCAGGAGTAGGCCATGGGGCACTTCGAGCCAGCACCACCATTAAATATGATCATGGCTGATCATCCTAAATCAGTACCCCATTCCTGCTTGTTCCCCCATACCCCTTGATTCCATTAGCCCTAAGAGCTAAATCTAACTCTCTGCTGAAAACATCCAGTGAATTACCCTCCACTGCCTTCTGTGGCAGAGAATTCCACAGATTTACAACTCTCTGGGTGAAAAAGTTTCTCCTCATCTCAGTCCTAAATGGCCTACCCCTTATTCTTAAACTGTGTGACCCCTGGTTCTGGAGTCCCTCAACATGGGGAACATTTTTCCTGTATCTAGCCCATCCAATCCTTAAGAATTTTATATGTTTCTATAAGATTCCCTCTCATCCTTCTAAATTCCAGTGAATACAAGCCCAGTTATCTACCTCACTGGTGACCCTCGGACTATCTTTGATCAGACTTTGCTGGCTTTACCTTGCACTAAACGTTGTTCCCTTATCATGTATCTGTGCACTGTAAATGGCTCGATTGTAATCATGTTTTGTCTTTCTGCTGAATGGTTAGCACGCACCAAACAGCAGGAACACCGAACACAGGAACAGGCCCTTCGGCCCACAATGTGTGTGCTGAACATAGCTTCAGAACCAACTCTCATCTACCTGCATGTGATCCATATCCCTTGATTGCCTGTACATCCAAAGTCTTTAAATCACCGTTATCATATCGGCCCCCCCCCCACCCCCCCTTTCAGGCACCCAACCTGGGCAACCATAGGGGCCGCACGGTAGCGCAGCGGTAAGTTGCTGCCTCACAGCGCCCAGAGTCCCGGGTTCCATCCTGACCATGGGTGCTGTCTGTACGGAGTCTGCACGTTCTCCCCATGACCTGCGTGGGATTTTTCTGGGTGCTCCGGTTCCCTCCCACACTCCAAAGACGTGTGGGTTTGTAGGTTAACTTTCTTCTGTAAATTATATATTGTTGCTAGTGTGTGTGGGATGGGGCTAGTATACGTGGTGATCACTGGTCATCCTCACCACATCCACTCTATCCAGGCCTTTCATTATTCGGTAAGTTTCAAGCGGTCCACCCATCCTTCTAATGTCTTGACCGGCGCTATGTAAATGCAAGTTCAGTATCAGTGAATTTCTATCAGAATCGAATATTGTGCTTTCACCCAAAGCTTGCAGTGCAAACTGACACACACAGGGATGTAATGCTGAGGCTCCATAAGACAATAGACAATAGGTGCAGGAGTAGGCCATTCGGCCCTTCGAGCCAGCACGCTGGCAAGGCGGCGTTTGGAGTATTGTGAGGAATTTTGGGCACCATATCTGAGGAAGGATGTGCTGGCTCTGGAGAGAGTCCAGAGGAGGTTTACAGGAATGATCCCAGGAATGAGTAGGTTAACCTATAATGAGCGTTTGGCGGCACTGGGCCTGTACTCGCTGGAGTTTAGATGAATGAGGGGGGGGACCTCATTGAAATATCAAATAGTGAAAGGCTTGGATAGTGTGGATGTGGAGAGGATTCCACTAGTGGGAGAGTCTAGGACTAGAGGTCATAGCCTCAGAATGAAAGGACGTTTCTTTAGGAAGGAGATGAGGAGAATTTCTTTAGTCAGAGGTTTCAAAGGTCGTTTATTGTCACGTGTACTAATTAAGGTACATTGATATGCAAATCTCCATACAGCCATTTGGGGAAAAAAAGCAACAAGACACACAACTACATAAAAGTTAACATAAACATCCATCACAGCAGATACCACACATTCCCCACTGCAATAAAGTTTCATCTTCTTTCTCTTTATTCTCCTGACCTGTCCCGTTGAGTTACTCCAGTATTTTGTGTCAATTTCCACTCCAGCTATCCAGGAATTTCTTTAGTCAGAGGGTGGTGAATCTGTGGAATTTATTGCCATAAAAGGCTGTGAAGGCCAAGTCAGTGGACATTTTTAAGACAGAGATAGATAGGTTCTTGCTTAATATGGATGTCAGAGGTTTTGGGGAGAAGGCAGGAGAATGGGGTTAGAAGGGAGAGATGGATCAGCCATGATTGAATGGCGGAGTAGACTTGATTTGCCAAATGGCCTAATTCTGCTCCTATCATTTACGACCGTATGGGACGAATTTCACATCTCCTCTAAACTGTGCCCCTCTCATCTAAAAGCTCAGCCCTCCAACCCTTGTACTTTCCACCCTGGGGAGAAAGCTTCTGAGTGTCTACCCTATCTATGTGTAGGAAGGAACTGCAGATGCTGGTTTAAACCGAAGATAGACACATGATGCTGGAGTAACTCAGCGGGACAGGCAGCATCTCTGGAGAGAAGGAATGGGTAACGTCTCGGGTCGTTCAGGACCCTTGTTTCTGAATTAACAATGTCACTCTCCATCCTAATGGATAACTCAACCATATTATGGTCACTCTTGCCCAAGGGGGCACGTACAATAAGACTGCTAACTAACCCTTCCTCACTACTCAATACCCAGTCTAGAATAGCCTGCTCTCTCGTTGGTTCCTCTACATGTTGGTTTAGAAGGCTATCTGGCATACATTCCAAGAAATCCTCTTCCTCAGCACCCCTGCCAATTAGATTCACCCAATCTATATGTAGATATATATTAGCACACATTATAACTGTTTTACCTTTGTAGCACGCATTTCTAATTTCCTATTTGATGCTATCCTCAACTCTACTACTACTGTTAGGTGGCCTGTACACAACTCCCACTAGTGTTTTCTGCCCCCTAGTGTTTCGCAGCTCTACCCATATCAATTCCACATCCTCCAAACTAATGTCCTTCCTTTCTATTGCGTTAATCTCCTCTCTGACCAGCAACGCTACCCCACCTCCTTTTCCTTTCTGTCTATCCCTCCTGAATATTGAATATCCCTGGATGTTCAGCTCCCAGCCTTGGTCACCCTGGAGCCATGTCTCCGTGATCCCAACTATAATATATTCATTAATAATTATCTGCACATCTGAACGGGATACTGATTCTGGATGATCAGCAATGATCATATTAAATGGCGGTGCTGGGTCGAAGGGCCGAATGGCCTACTCCTGCACCTATTGCTTATGTTTCTATGTTTCTCTGATGAGGCAGAGTAAGTGGACCAGGCACGTGTGGTATCTCAAGTCCTGTCCATTGGGGCAGCACGGTGGCGCAGTGGTAGAGTTGCTGCCTCACGGCTCTATACGATGTAGAATTCGGATGAATTTCATTGCAATAATAACTTACACAAGACACTAATCTAATCTGATCATTGTTTCCTGAAGGAGGGTCTCGACCCGAAACATCACCTATTTCCTTCGCTCCATAGATGCTGCCTCACCCGCTGGGTTTCTCCAGCATTTTTGTCTACCTTCTTATTGTTGCCTCTAAAATATCTGCTCTTGGGATGTGAATCATTCCGCAAAGACAAAGTGTGATGGATTTAAAAATGTTTTATGTTTATGTAACAACACGGCCTCTCCTCTCGCAAGGCGCTCAGTAATTTCTCCCAGTCGGTGTTGGCCAGCCCGGAGGAATGGGGCAGCCTGAAGAAGCAGCAGCAGCAGGCAGCTCTTGGACACCTGCTGCGGGCCATGGAGGTTGCCATCGCCGACGCTACCCTCAACCTACTCCGCAACAACAAGGCGAGCTATTCGTCGTCCACCATCAGTAAGTGACACCCCGCACTCCACTTCTCTCTCCCTCTGAACCCCATTCTCCTGGTAGAGTTGCTGCCTTGCAGCGCCGGAGACCCGGGTTCACCTGCACAACATCTGTCCATTGATTGACCTGTCCACCATCTCTCTGTTGATGCAATGTGTAGAAATGAACTGTAGATGCTGGTTTAAATTGAAGATAGACACAAAATGCCAGAGTAACTCAACGGGCCAGGCAGCATCAGTCTAAAGAAAGGTCTCGCCCCGAAACGTCACCCATTCCTTCTCTCCAGAGATGCTGCCTGTCCCGCTGAGTTACTCCAGATTTTTGTGTCTACACCATTGACTCACCTGTCCACCACCTCACCATTGACTCACCTGTCCAACTTCTCACCACGTGTAACCTGTCCCCTTTGCCCGCAGTGGTTGAAGTGGCTTCTCTACAGAAGGACAAAGTGACGGAGAGATCCATAATCTCCCTGACCACCTACAGGATCGTCTTGGTGGCCCGCTCCCTCTCGCTGCTGGGCCAGGATAATCACGGTACCTGCCCGCTCTCCTTACCCCGTCCGTGGGGCAGAGGGCAGCCTGCCAGCCTTCCCCTGGGTCGGATAGTTGGGAGTCAAATGAGGGGGAACCTCATTGAAACACACACAATGGTGGAAGGCCAGGATAGAGTGGATGTGGAGAGGATGGTTCCACTAGTGGGAGAGTCTAGGATTAGAGGTCACAGCCTCAGAATTAAAGGACGTTCTTTTCGGAAGGAGATGAGGAGGAATTTCTTTAGTCAGAGGGTGGTGAATCTGTGGAATTCTTTGCCACAGACGGCTGTGGAGGCCAAGTCAGTGGATATTTTTAAGGCAGAGATAGATAGATTCTTGATTAGTACGGGTGTCAGAGGTTATATGGAGAAGGCAGGAGAGTGGGATTGGGAGGGAAAGATAGATTAGCCATGATTGAATGGCGGAGTAGACTGGATGGACTAGTCCTATCAATTATGACCTTATGATCTTCTCTCCTGGGACGGCCCTGAGCTGCTCTGCTCCCCGGGATGTCCCATAACGCCGAGCCAGTGCAGGCCACAGCTGTGGAGTCCCGCCACCACTGTTCACCCATGTCCAGGCCCCTGCTCTGGACCACCCTGGCATCCGTGGATTGTACCAGCCCGATGATCCTGCTGTTCCTAATTCCAAAAGCAGAGTGAAGGAATTTGGGAGGGGGTGAGCAGGGTGGGAGGGAGGCAGAGGTTCCGGGTGGAATCCATGGACAGCTGTGACAGCCGGGAAGGGAAGTAATGGAGGAGTTGAATAGTGGATGGAGGTGATGGACCCCACAGCTCTGGAACGATGAGGATCTGGAGGCAAACGCAGGGACTTCATGGCAGTGGGGTGGAATGAGGTTTAATAAGGTGGGGATGAGGTTGATGAGGTGGGGATGGTGTGGGTATGAGTGGGGATGAGGTGGGCTGAGTTGGAATGAGGTTTGCTGAGGTGGGAAGAGGTTTCGGGTGAGAGCATGAGGCGTGATGGGATGAGATGGGGCTCCCGGGGATGGGCGGGGTGTGGTGGGGCCCGCTAGGAATGAGTTGGGATGAGATGGGGATGGGTGGGATGAGGTTAGATTGGGTGGGAGGAGATGGGGGATGGGTGGGATGAGATTAGCTGGAGTGGGGTATGAGTAGTTCAAGGTGGTAGTGCTTTCTACATGGAGCCCAATCAGACTGTCCACTTTCCTCTCTCTCACACACGGGGTGGGACAGAGAACGCTCTCCTCACCTTCCTGGCTTACGGAGAACTGGAGACCTTCGTGGAGCCAACGTTGGCGCAGGAAGGGCGCACAAACGTCACCAGTGCGAAGTTCATTTCGAAGGTGGTGACGGTGACCAAAGTGGGCGGCAAGAGGCAGGGTCTGAAAACCAAAACCGTCAACATCACCTTCCCTGTGAAGGAGGAGGTGAGCCCGCACTCAGCGGTGGGGAATTAAGGCAGACGGCAGTCACGGCGGGACCCTGAGATCCCTGCCGCAATAAACCCATTCCACCATCTTCATCTATGCTTCCACCAGTGGGGGAGTCATAGGACCAGAGGCCACTGCTTTTGGGGCGGTCAACTGTGGCACAGTGGTAGAGGGTTGCTGCCTTACAGCGAATCAGCACACCACAGTGCGGGTGCTGTCAGTACGGAGTTTGCACGTCCTCCCCGTGACCAGCGTGGGTTTTCTCTGTGATCTTCGGATTAATCCCACACTCCAAAGTGTTTTGTAGGTTAATTGGCTTAGTAAATGTAAAAATTGTCCCGTGTGTGTGTGTGTATGTGTAGGATAGTGTTAATTGCGGGGATCGCTGGTCGGGCGCGGAAATCAGTGGGCCGAAGGGCCTGTTTCCGCGCTGCATCTCTAAAACTAAAAAAACTAAAACTAAAGCTTCAGAACAAAAGGATGAACCTTTAGAAATGAGGCGAGAAAGTAAGAAATGTTGCTTTAGATGTAGAGATTTCAGATTGTGGAGCGAATTGTAATGTGCAGATCTATGGGCCAGCACTCAAATGTGCTTCACACCCACCGTCCACATCTTTGGCCACCCTGTGCGTAGGGGGAGAGGGTAGGGGGGCTGAAGATGTCCTGGTTGGGTTGCTCCTAGACCTGGCAAAGCTGGCCATCCACGACACCCCCGTAACAGTGCTAGGCAGAAGAGGGGCTCTGCCCGAGCCGGTTTCCTGACCTCTTCTGGGGTTACGTCGCAGCACCGGGTGGGTTAGAGAGGGTCTACGTGCTGTCCACGGGCACCTGGGGGATTCCGGGAACTGCTGGGCACCGCGGGGGGGGGGGGGGGGGGGGGGGTGGTGCAACTTTAATAAGGATGGCGATTATAGTTACTTGAAAATTCAATGATTAGTTAATTTTGTATTATGGTGCTGGGTGCGTTACCACTGGATTGGTTTGTAAAATAAATTTTAATAATAATTGGATAAATTTATTCTTGATTAAAAAAAAATATCGTCGCCTGGGTTGGGTGCCAGCGTTGGAAGCTTGTGCAATAAATCGATTCCAAACACCTGCTAGGTTTCCACTGGTGGGAGAGCAGGCAGGACCTCACCGCATGGTCATAGAGTCAGATGTGCGTGGGTGTTGTGAGTGTGAGTGTTGGTGTGATAATGCGTGAGTGTGAGAGTGGTGTTTGTGAGTGTGTGTGGGGTTGTGTGTGAGTGTGAGAGTGTGGTTTGGTGAGTGTGTGTGTGGTTTGTGTGTGAGTGTGAGAGTGTGTGTTTGTGAGTGCGTGTACATGTGAGTGTCTGTGTGTGTACATGAGTGTGTGTGTGCATTTGCTTGTGTGTGCGAGTGCGTGTGTGTTTGTGAGTGTGTGTGTGAGAGAGAGAGAGAGTGTGGGTGTGTGAGAGTGTGTGTGTTTGTGGAGTGCGTGTGTGTGTGTGCATGTGGGGAGACGTGTTTGTGAGTGTGTGGCGTGTGTGTGACGTGCGTGCAAGTGTACGTCGGAGAGAGTGTTATATGGGTGTATGTGTGGTGCATGTGTGAGAGTGTTTGTGAGTGTGTGCATGTGAAGTGTGATGTGCGTGCGAGTGTAACGTGTGTGAGGGGAGGTGTGTATACGAGTGTGATATATTGGTGTGCGTTGAGGTGTGCAAGGGAAGTGGTAATACTCAGGTGTGCTGCTTCCAGCGCACGGGAGAATGATGGCAATGAGGCAAGAGACACTGCGATGCGGCACCCTGGACGGTCCAACGGCCTGGACAACACAGCGGGAGAGCAGCGGGCAACAAGGACCACGCCACCTGTACTACGAGCACCCTGTGTCCCCTTTGCCCTGCTGCTGGCTCAGTATGAAATGGTGAGGCGGGTGGTGAGAGCGGGCATGGCGAGCTGGGCATCGGGCAGCCGCTTGGGCCAAGGTCCGGCCAGCGCAGGAACACAGGCAGCAGGAAACAGGGCGTCACACAGTGGAGTAGCTGTAGAGTTGCTGCCTCACAACGCCAGAGACACCAGGTTCAATCCTGACCTCTGGTGCTGTCCCCTGTAGTTTAATTTAGTTTAGTTCAGGGATAGTTTCTTATAGTTTAGATGTTTAATTTCTTTCATTTTAGTTTAGTTTATTTATTTTACATTAGTTTGGTTTATTTTAATGTATTTCATTTAGTTTAAATCATTTTATTGTAGTTTTGTTTTGTTGAAACAACTTTTTAGTTTAGTTAAGTTAATTTTGGTTTGTTTATTGTCACATGCATCGAATAGCGTTTTTTTGCGTGCTCATCCAGTCAGTGGAAAGTCTTCACAAAATGTTTGCACGTTCACCCCGTGACCACGTGGGTGTCTTCCCTCCGGGTGCTCCCCGTTTCCTCCCACATCCCAAAAGACGTGCGGGGTTATGAGAGTTAATTGTAAATTCCCCACAGTGTGTGAGGTGTGTGAGAGTGGGATAAAATAGAACTATTGGACAAGGTGA